>NC_069736.1:18401448-18421448 GCF_027358585.1 Pangasianodon hypophthalmus | reverse complement strand
ATGCCTACTCCACTTGTTTGGCACGTTGCTGATGGAAGTTTGTGGGGCCTCAGGTCTAGCAGAATTGCATACATCCCATTTTTACTTCAGTACCTCAAATACAGTAATCTTTGCAGGTGAAATGAAATGTAAGCTGTAGGTCTTCAAGTTACTGTTACAATACCTGGTCCTCACAAGGACAACAATACCTGAATATGTGTGTGTCGGCCACTTCTTCGAGTACCTCTCTTGTGGTCGTACCTCCCTTGGCAGCTTTCCCTGAATGCTCTAATGGTTCACTTCTCTGCCCCGTATCCTGAATGCACCTTGCAGAGTGATCGCTCACTCAAGGGAAAGGTTGCTGGACCAGCTCCAGTTGGCAGCTTGTCCTCTTTCTTATGATTTACACATCATCTTTTTCCATCTGCTGGCTTCCTGTACCCTGCATCTAGGCCTATTACAAGTGAGAGGAGCTTAATCTTCTTCAGATGAAGATGAGTCTCACTCTGGTGAAGCAGACCCCCAGGAAAGATGGAATTCTTCTTCTACATCCTGAATTTTCGTTAGCCAGTATATTAAGACTTACAGTCATGATAAATATCTCCAATGATGGCATGTAGGTGTCTTCACTTGCTCATAGACTCGCTGTTGTCCAGATCTACGCTCTTGGTTTTTGTTGTCCTGTATGTGCCAGCAATCCTGCCTTCACAGTACAGATGGTTGACCAGGTATGCTAACAGTGCTCTGCAGTGCACTCCTGCAAGGTCTGTGAGAAAAGATCCCAAAGGGTCCCATGGTGCAGGTTGGCTCTGATTCGAGGGCAGGTGGGACCTTGTGGGAGTTTTCTTGCCAGCTCAGGAAATGGGTCTTGGCAGTGTTGGGATTTTTGGTCCTTCCTTCCTACCTTCATCAGGTCAGTGCAGTTTGGCCTTGTGGTGTCCCTGCTGTCCACATCACCTGTCACTCTGAGCCTCCACCTTTGCACTGGTCTCATCTAACCAGCCATTGAACAGACCACTACTTCCATTTGGGATTCAAACATCTCCTGGTTCCTTGCTGTTGAACGTGGGAAGGTGGAATGTCTAAATTAAGGTCAGCAAAATGCCACAAAACAGCAAAAGTCTCTGTTTTATAATCAGAAGCTTCTTAGAGTTGCACCACCATCCCATCTTCTGTGAAACTGTTGGGCTTCTAACAAAAAAGGTACTAATCTGTACCTGTCCTTGTCACTGGGGTGGTACCCTTGTATACTTCACCTGTAAATGTGGATAAATTGTATCTTTAAAAACGTTTTAAGTTACATGATTGTTCTTCGCTGGCCCTTGCTGATACTTTCAGGTACTTTTCACTGATCCCACATCCCATTTCCGACACTAACGTAGCATCCAGCGGGCAGAACATAAGGCAGATACTCGCTGCTCTTTTTTTTACGCTGCTAACATGGAAACACAAACTTAGACTAGACTCAAAAATGCTACAGAGCTGCCAGAACTCAGTGAACAGAAAACTATTAGCAAAAAACAGTCCCCTGGCTATTTATTTGAACACCAGCCATTGTTGAAAGCCACTTGTCTCAAAAGTGCTAAAAGGCTGCTGGGAAGACGTTCAAATGAGTGGTTACAGTGTGAGCACATGCACACCCACGCACCCTGTCTTTCTAAAACATAAAATCATAAAAATAATGTTGATATCTGCTGCTTTTCTCCTCCACCCTCTCATTCTTTCTGTCCGCCTCCTCTACCCTCTTACCCACCTTCCTCCCTGTCTCTGCCGCTCGCAGTGATTACCGGTACGTTGCTGCAGCGTTGGCTGTTATGAGAAATGTAACTCAGCAGATTAACGAAAGGAAACGAAGACTGGAGAACATCGACAAAATCGCTCAATGGCAGGCCTCCGTACTGGACTGGGAGGTGCGGTCGGCCATCTTCTCGTTCTGGAGATATGTGATGATAAATATTTCATGGTACAACTCCTAGGTTTGTGAATTGATGGTAATTTTGGACTGTGCATTGTGTGTGTGTGTGTGTGTGTGTATGTGTGTGTTCAGGGTGAGGATGTCCTGGATAGGAGCTCTGAGCTGGTGTACACCGGAGAGCTGTCCTGGATCTATCAGCCTTATGGGAGGAGCCAAACACGTGTCTTCTTCCTGTTTGACCATCAGATGGTCATCTGCAAGAAGGTGAGAAAGAAAGAAAGAGAAGGAAAGAAATATTAGTAAAAACAAATGATGCAGAACATTAAAAAAACAAGAATAAGAAAAAGAAAAAGGCAGCCATATTATAGCAACGCAAGTGGCTGAAAGAAAGTATTAAAAAATAGAAACAAAGAAAGTGAGTTAAAGAAAGAAACGAAGAAAGAAAGCAAAAGGGGAAAAATCCTAAAAAAAAAAAAAAGAAAGAAAGAACTAGACAAAGAGAAAGTAATAAAGAAAAAGAAAGAGAGGGAAAAGTATAGAAACCAAATGAAAAAAAAAACAAACTGAGGGAAGGAAGCTAGGAGAGAGAATGAAAATTAATCAGAAAGACAGAAATAAAGAGAGAAACCAAAGGAATAAAGAAAACAAAAGAATAAATGAGAACTGAAGAAAGATGAAGATGGATGGAAGGATAGATAGAATATACATTATACAGTAAATGTGAGGTTCTAATCTTCAGGGTTTATTAAAATGCATTACACGAATACATTCCCTCTTTTACCCAATAACAGGACTTGATTCGACGTGATATCCTTTACTATAAAGGACGAATCGATATGGACCGCTATGAGGTCATGGACGCTATAGACGGCCGAGACGACGATTTTAACGTCAGCGTGAAAAACGCCTTCAAACTGAGCAACAAAGACTCGGACGAAATCCACATTTTCCTCGCCAAGAAGCTGGAGGAGAAAATCCGCTGGCTACGAGCGTTTCAGGAAGAACGCAAGATGGTGCAGGAAGACGAGAAAATCGGTGAGTCTGATTACGAAAGATTACAAATAAAACTTTAAATGAAGCTGAAGATAATTTACGGACGTAATATAAAACCTTTAATATAAAAATACATTATATATTAACAACTTAATGTAAGAACTTTAAATAAAATAGAATGTAATATAACTCAAACTCTTACTTGAAACTTAATAACTATAATAAAGTAAAAGTAAATTAAAAAAACTACTTAAACTTGAAACTTAAATTCATTAGAAATTAGATACTTTATTTTATTTCACCTTATTTTTATTTTAAATGAAACCTCAGATTAACTTTAAATAAATGAAAACATATATAATGATTGTAAAATAGTAGCTTTTTGTACTGTATATTATATGATTTTTTTATAAAACTAAAATAACGTAATACTTGTAATAATGAATATATATTATTTATATAATAATAATATAGAATATTACTTACAGTATAAGAATAATATTTTAATATGTAACGTAAGTAATAAAAAAATAGTAAAATGACTTGAAAAAGGAAGAAAGTTTAACTTTATAAACACTTTAGAACATCAAGCTTTATTTTATTATTATTATTATTGAGTAAAGGAGACATTTTGTTTTTTTAGTCAGTGTTTTAGATTCTACAACTGGGTTTTAATTTTATATTAATGTTGAATTGAATCATTTTAACCTTCAGGGTTTGAGATTTCAGAGTATCAGAAGCGACAGGCGGCTCTGACGGTGAGGAGAGTAACCAAACAGAAAGGTACGACAACGTAAAGCTTTAACGTTTAATATTTATAACATATAATATTTATATTTATAACTGTCTTACTGACCTCGTATTTAGTTTCATTTTTATTTCATTCTCTGTAGTTTAGTAACATTAATGTTTTCCATTTGGCTAAATTATAATTATTTTTCTGACTTTTTATTGTAAAATGTTACTTACGGTACATGTTAATGTATATTCCTATGCACTGTAACCGTGTGTGTGTGTGTGTGTTTTCTCTCAGGTGTGGGACGGTCGGCCCCGCCCTCCTACCCTCCCCCTCTCGACCCCGTGAACCCGGGTCACTTCCTCCTCCCGGACGGATACGAGTACGAACCCAAACGCAGCACGTCACCTTTCTGGCACAACATCAGCCGCTTAGCGCCCTTTAAGAAATAGCCCCCGAGCGAAAGCGATCTTTCACCCAGAACAACCACCAACAAAAAAAAACTATTTAACGTAACAAAAAAGAAGAAGCACTACCCTACGGAAAAAAAAATCACCACCGAGCGAAACAACATGGACCGCTGCGATTTTCTGCAACAATCAAACGTTTAAAAAATAAGAAGAAGCACTATCCTAAATATCTTTTTTTTAGGAGGAGAGACTCAACACACACACACACACACACACATGCTCACACACACACACACATGCACACACACAGCTGGAGAGAAGAAGCTGTACTGGGTTACGGCGCCCCCTGCTGGACTGGCTGCACTGAACTGTATACATATGACATATTACACACTGGAGAAACGCACACACACACACACACACACACACACACACACCGTAAAGGTTATACACACACTTGTGCATCCTTTTGGAAACCGAACCACAAGCCCTACGTCGCTCCGTCCTTCGTCCGATGGGATTTTCGATAAGTGTTTTGTTTCCCTTTCTCTTCAAACGAATGAAGAATCATTTCCACGTTTTGAAAGAAGAAAAAAAAAAGAAACACACACACACACACACACACACACCTGATAAAGCACTAACGACTCTCCGCTCTCTAGCGCCGCCCTGGTGTTCCTCCGTGCACTGTGACTAATCGGGGCATTTCTGTCTCTCTCTTTCTCGATCTCTCTTTTTCTCTCTTGACAGCTTAAAACCCGGTTGATCCTGAAGTACTCTTTGGATATGTTTTTTTTTTTCTTCTTTCGTGTGTGTGCGAGTTTCTCAGTGTGTTGCATTCTTTCAGTTCTGCATGAAAATACGAAACGGTCCGATTACAGGTATTTTATATTCTTACGGGTCAAAGTCATTAAGAAGAGATACATTTTTGTACTGAACAACTGAAAACAAAATATATTTTTCTCCACGTGAAGGTTTTCCGGCCTAGAAGCAGTGAGTCGAATCATGAAGATGTTTCTTCTTCATCGGTTTTATCTGTTTAATATGTGCGGCACTCGTTTCAATAATTGACGGTAGCTACGTGTCTATCTAGGGTTGTCATGGTAACCACATGGTATCGTTTCAAAATTTCAACTAAAAGTTAACAATATAACAAAGTGACTGCGACAAAATCAGCGATAGCAGTGCGATGGAACTTAAGCATTTCAGTCTGTTTTTCTTTGTACGTTTATTTCAATTTGATGTTGTATTCCATCTTAGCAGGACCGACCGGTATACGTGAGCTAGCTACGTTACGTGAAAACGTGAAATAAAATAACGTGACATTATGACCAACATTACAGTTACCATGACAACTCTGTGAAAATTGTCACTATACTGAGTATATCTAGGCTGACTTGTAAATAATTATCGTAAATATTTAGGCTAAAAATTTTTATCCTAGCTAAGAATTGTTAAAAAAGTTAAAATAACTCCTGGACAAAAACTTACGTTATTATGCGAACATACAATTAGGCGTTTTGCTAATAATACAAGATCTCCACCACGTCCAGACGTTTAATATTATGCCAGTCCCCGGTTTTAATTACCGATGAATTTTTCATCATAGTAAATAGTAAAACTGATGAAGCACCGAAACATCTGCGAGGTTATAACTCAAATCCAATCGAGTCTTGACTCATTTCTACTAGACGTATATTTTTTTCCAGTTGTTAAATACAATCTGGGACTCCCTCTGACATTAGCAGGCTCACATCAAGACTTGAAAACCGTTAGCAAGCTAATGTTGAAGCTAAAGCTTAGCCAAAAAATGAAATTTACACTTTTCCACTTAGCTCAAATATAATCGATTAGCCGAGACACGTTTGGTCTGAAGTTTGCTTCTTTAGTTTTGTTACAGAGCTAAGAGGTTAACGTAGCTAACAAGTGCGTATAGCTTATAGCTAAAAGGTTAGCGTTGTGCAACATGCCACACACTGTGTCCCGGCTAATTAGAAAACTGGAAAGTGAAAAATTATGTACATTTTATTTTTGGCCAAACTGTTGCTTTCAGAGTCTACAACATAGCAATTAGCTGCTAACATTCTGCTAATAAACTAGCACCCATGTTATATAATAAGCTGATTTTTAATCTTTATCTTTAATCGATTTCTAACGATATCGATCTGCACCCCGGACTTTGATCCAATCTGATTGTCTGTTGTTGATTATTTATTAGCTAGCTGGAATTTTTTTGTTGCTAATCCTCTCTCTAATATTGTGCCAAAATGGTTTGGTTGCCAAATTTTCCCGAAACAGGTGCACTGTTCCCTGTCCAGGTGGAACCCAGGTATGTGTCTTCTCAGGCGACGTTTTCAATTTATTAAAGTTAACTTTAACTACGCTAATGCTGCTAGCGTTAGCCTTTTAGGGTTTCTTTTTTTTTTTGGTTTATTTTCCTCAAAAAAATGGACTTGTGCAAGGTTTAATTTATGGTATATTCAATTTTTTGAAAGATAGTATTTAGTCCAAATCACAATATTTAAAAGTATGAATATAAAGCATTATTTATTCTATTATAATGTGATATTTTTTTCCACATTGATGCTCTTTCTGGATTTTGGAAGTGGCTGAAGGACAGGAAGTGGATTATTATTATTATTATTATTATTATTATTATTATTATTAATGAGAAGGAGAAAGACTTTGAAGAGGGGAATAAAAGGGAAGTGGATGAAGTTATGTTGCACCATATGTACTAAGTGCCATATTAAAATAATATTAGGTTATGAAAGAAAATATCAGTTTAATGTTTTAATTTGGTGATCTGATTGACATGATATCAATATTTCATAATAAACTTCGTTATGAACACCATCTCCCTTTAAGTTTTCTTGCTCTTGTGAATGTGAGAAACTGATAAAGTGTTTAATTCTGGTTCGATTCATTCGTTCAGTGAGTAAACTTTCGTTAAACTTGCGTTTCAGGATCGTTTTTAATCCCGTTTGGTTTTAATCCCAACTCAAAGACGGTTTGTTTACGTTATCAGAAGATTGTTAGACGAGTCGACGTCACTGTAGACGTCAGAAGCACAACGTATACAAACGTCATATACCTTATTATAATATTCCTTCATTAAAAATGTCAATTCAACTATATGAATAATGTCCCGAAATATGAAAAACGCACGAAATCATTCAGGGTAAACAAACAGACAGGAATGTGTAAAACGTTTTTTCGATTGAAACAGCGCTCCAATGATCGTGTGAAGTCAAATTCAAAGTTCACTTCAGTTCAACGCTCAGTTCAGGGGGCGTGTCCCGCTACGTCACTCAGTCTGGATTCGCCACGACCGCGGAATAAAGGCGAGTAGGCGGAGTCATCCTTCTGCCTACGTATCATAGCTGAATGAATGGGCGGGGCCACCCGTGTGTGCGTACGTGTGCACGTATGGGTTAATGGGCGGAGTCTAATCCTGTGTACAGGATAGTGGGCGTGGTCTTCTCGTGCGGTTTCGAGGGCGGAGTCTGGTTTGTGCGTACGTAGACATCTCTCGGAGTACAACGAAGATCCAGCGATCTTTTCATCAAGACTGGAATATTTAGGTTTATTTTTTTAGATTAAATTTAGCCACAAGTTTATTTTGAGTCGCTGTAGATTATTATTGAAAACATGGTCGCGAAGCGGAGGATAACGAGAAGCACAGCAAAAACCTCACGCAGCGAGGGAATGTGGCCAAAATGTCACAATAACGACTACAGATTACTAACTAATGATTGTTTTAACCCTTTCATGCACATGGACGAAGGATTAAGAAGTTTTCCGCCTCGAGATTATTTACCATTCTAGATACAGGTTGTTATATATAAGTTTGTAAGTCTATTATTCAAAATAAATGCATAAATTAGTTTAAAACATTTTTTTTTACTTCAATCAACTTTTATTTAAAATGTTATAAATTAAAGATAAGACTGTTGTACCTGCGAAATCAGCTGCGTCATCTCTTTAAATCCTATATATGTCAAGAATATTGCTATAATTTTTTAAACAAATGATCATTTCTACATTTTGGCTGTGAACTTTATTTTTTAAATATTTTAGACCTGAATGTTTATTTATAAACACATTGATTGAACGAATGATATATTTTTTGTTGTTGTTTTTAAATTTCAAGCGTCATGTTTTCCTGTTCGTGCAGTACATTTATTTTTATAAGTGTTTCAGGTCAAAAATGTATATAATGTGCAATTAAAGTAATACAAATAAACTAATAAGTTTAATAATTAAATAAATAATACATTTAAAAATAATTTATGCATGAAAGGGTTAACGTAACTCTAATTACAACTACTTAACTAACTTACATACTATTTAGATATCATTTAAAATATCATATAAACTACAATATAACTATTTTACGTTATACCGTATACGTAACATTTTACTATAACTACCATCAGTTATAACTTACCTTAACTGTAAATGTTTAATTATTACCACTTATGTACCTTATATAACGTATTTTAACTGAGTTATAACTCCTGTAATGTATTTACATGCTACTGATGCTATATGATGCAATTTACTCTGAAATTATAGCTTAGTTTTTTGCTAAAACTATAATTTTAAGTGAAATAAATTACACATTACTGTAATATAACTACTATAACTGTAAATACACCTCATTCAGTAACATTTATACTCCATTATAATTTAGATTTTACTGCAACAGCTTAATAAAACCAGTGACTTTCAATGAAAATAAGAGGCACGCGTTTTGATTTTTTAAATTTATTCATTATTTTTTGGAGGTCAGTCTTCTTTTTTTACTCGAAAAATAATTTGATTTTGAAATGTACAGCACACAGTCAGAATGGTAGTTGTTAAACATGCACAACACACACACACACACACACACACACAAACACACACACAGAGCTTAAGACTTTACTTCCGTTAGTCAAACATAAAGCTTTTGGCGTGATGCTGATGAAATCACAGTGACAGTAATCCAGGATAAGTTTGTGCTTTTGTCAAAATGTTGAATATTTTATTCAGTCATGATGACATCACAGTGAAACACGGAAAAAAAAGCCCGAGTCCGCTATCAAGAACTGTTTTTCAAATATTAAATTTTTTCATTTTGTTGTTTTGTTCATCGTTTACGATAGAAATAGAAAATTTATTTCTTCATTATTCCTTTCAAATCCGTTTTTTTTTTTTTTTAACGATAGAAACGTTCACACACTGGTTGTGAAGAAATTGTTAAAAAAAAAATTGAAATCTATCTGAATTGCGCTTCAATTAAAAAAAAAAAAAAATTTGACGTACAGTTTTTAGTGTGTTTATCTCTTAATATCGACTCTGTTAATACGGTTTTATTGTCCGTGCTGCTTTCAGTCAATCCGACCCACTGTTTCGGGTTTATGTTCGTCATTAAATAAGACGTCATTAAAGGGAGTAAAACCATTTCTTGTTAGTGGACTCAGACATTTTTGACTGGACTGGTTGAACCATCTGAATGTGATTTATTTTTTTTTTACCCTGTTTTGTAAAATCTCAATCATAGAAGAGAAAGAACACAACATACACAATCGTACATCCCTCGTAATCGACACAGTCGTGACGGTAATGCAGGTCTGATTAAAGAAATAATCATGTACCAACAATCAGTAGTACAACACATCGCAATATTTAACACACAAAATATTACAATTAGAGACACTTCAACATGCTGGAAATACCCTTGTGTGTGTGTGGGTTTTTTTTTCCAGCTAGACTCTTAACGAGCGTCGCGTTTGTCCTTTTCATCTACAGTGGAGCGAAATTCTGGATGCTTCTCAGTGCGAAAGACTCGAGACATCACAAATGCAACATCGGCACAAGCCTAGCTCCGAATTTTGACCTTTCACAGTGGACCGATTTTGTACCTGAACCTGAAAAGGTGTGTTTATTATTTTTTTTCCTTCAGTATTTGTACTCACACCCTCAGAGCAGACTCTTAAAAGCAGATCAAGTACACGCGTTTTTTTTTTTTACACTGCACATCGATCTCGTTTTCCGATCGTACGATGATTTTACAGTTTTTTTTTTTCCTTCACACTTTCGGCTGCCGGCTGTCCTTCCACTCCGTCCTGGTGTTCTGCAGCGCCTGCGTCTTCTTCTCGTCCACCTGAACGTAGTCCACACGCTGTTCATCCAGCAGAGGTTTCTGGAAACGAAAATAAACGTGATTACTTCAAACGCACAGCGCTAACATTAGCTAAAGCATTTAAATCATGACGTCATAAATTCTGACGAGCAAAAATACACAAATTGCACAATTTACTTCTTTTTAAAATTCCAATTTGTCCATTTTGAGACTATAAACTCTAAAGAAAGAAGACTTTCTAATGTGCGTTCGCCTGTATGTTTTCAGACTTCCACTTTTTTGGTCCTTTTTGATTGTATAAAACAATTAAAAAAAAAAAAATTGTATTACATTTCCTAAAATTGTTTTTATTCACGTACAGTAAGAACTAGTGTATTTTCTTCTTTTCCCTGCCCCAGTGTTAAGCTTATGCTTACCTTTTGGACAGGTGAGGGGGAGGCGGAGTTAAAATCCAGCGACAGGTAATCCAGGTGAGAGGTCCGGAACCAGGGGGCGGAGTCACATGCAGAGAACAAAAACTGTACACGCAGAACCACACATGTTTTCACTTTACAAAGATGTCCTTAATAATAATAATAATAATAATAATAACACAGATAATACAGAGTGAAGTAGGCAGGTGTTACCGCAGGTGTGTCGTTCCCTTCCTGTTCGGTGCCGTTTAAGCCCCGCCCCCTGTCCCAAGGAAAACAACGAGGTGATGCACTAGATACACGGGAGGACGAACATTTTCATAATGCACATTAAATATTCTCATTAATGATTAAAGCATTACAAATGTCATTGTTATTGATTAGTGTACAGTTTATTCTGCTCACCTGGGCTCCGTCATGGTGCGAATTAGAGGGAGGTGGGTGGGGAATTCGCTAATGGTGGACAAATCGAGGGGCGGCGGTTTCACTACAATAACAGACAAAAATAAACGACAGATAAATAATAAACACCAGTCGTTGTTTTTTAAAGAATGATGAATTGAACACTCTGTATTTAAAGTAACGGTTTGAAGACATTAAACACGACGCTGTTTAAAGCTCACAATGTTCCACAGCAGTGCGTTTATCTTTATGATGTTTTTTCTTTAGATTTCGCTGACTCGGGATAATGAGGAACTTTTTCCACAGTGAGGTGAGTCACGTGTTGCTCAGTGACGTTACAAGTAATTCATTATTATTAGAAACTAGTAGAACCTACTGGAAAAAATATATCTACGTACATTAGATCCTGATGGGGAAATGTTTAATGGAATCCATTAGATCTTGATGGGAAAATGTTTAATGGAATCCATTAGATCTTGATGGGAAAATGTTTAATGGAAACCATTAGATCTCGATGTGAGAAATGTTTATTGGAATCCATTAGATGTTGATGTGGAAAATGTTTAATGGAATCCATTAGATCTTGATGGAAAAATGTTTAATGGAATCCATTAGATGTCGATGTGGAAAATGTTTAATGGACACCATTAGATCTTGATGGTAAAATGTTTAATGGAAACCATTAGATCTTGATGGAAAAATGTTTAATGGAAACCATTAGATCTTGATGGAAAAATGTTTAATGGAATCCATTAGATCTTGATGGAAAAATGTTTAATGGAAACCATTAGATCTTGATGGTAAAATGTTTAATGGAATCCATTAGATCTTGATGGAAAAATGTTTAATGGAATCCATTAGATGTCGATGTGGAAAATGTTTAATGGAAACCATTAGATCTTGATGGTAAAATGTTTAATGGAATCCATTAGATCTTGATGGAAAAATGTTTAATGGAAACCATTAGATCTTGATGGAAAAATGTTTAATGGAAACCATTAGATCTTGATGGAAAAATGTTTAATGGAATCCATTAGATCTTGATGGAAAAATGTTTAATGGAAACCATTAGATCTCGATGTGGGAAATGTTTAATGGAAACCATTAGATCTTGATGGAAAAATGTTTAATGGAAACCATTAGATCTCGATGTGGGAAATGTTTAATGGAAACCATTAGATCTTGATGGAAAAATGTTTAATGGAATCCATTAGATCTTGATGGAAAAATGTTTAATGGAAACCATTAGATCTCGATGTGAGAAATGTTTATTGGAATCCATTAGATGTTGATGTGGAAAATGTTTAATGGAAACCATTAGATCTTGATGGAAAAATGTTTAATGGAATCCATTAGATCTTGATGGAAAAATGTTTAATGGAAACCATTAGATCTCGATGTGAGAAATGTTTATTGGAATCCATTAGATGTTGATGTGGAAAATGTTTAATGGAAACCATTAGATCTTGATGGTAAAATGTTTAATGGAAACCATTAGATCTTGATGGAAAAATGTTTAATGGAATCCATTAGATCTTGATGGAAAAATGTTTAATGGAAACCATTAGAACAAACATCCTATTAAGTGGACAATTCGTAAAATTTGATTAATCTCAAAATGTAAGTTTGAGTAAAGTCGAGCCGAGGTCTTACCCCGCCTCCTCGGCTTCAGGCTTCGGTTGATTGGAGGAGGCTCCATATCGGGGGCCGGAGGAAGAGGTGATTCTGGTTTCCCATTGGTTAACAGGGAAACAGGAAGCGTGGGTGGACTCATAGGTATGTAGCCGTCAACTTCAGTGTCGGAGGAGCTGATTGGCGGAGACGCCATGGGCACGTAAGAGGAGTCGTCTGATTGGCTCTCAGAGGGAGTGTTAACCAGAAACATCGGCTAGAGACAGAGAGAGAGAAGACATCGAGTGTCCATGATATCAGTCATAAACACTTTTATTCATTATGTTTCTCTATCGAAATGATTAAAAACAGCTGAGGTTCTAAACGCCGCCGCCTGATTGGCTGCAGTGTGATATATCTCAGAAACATTGACATCACTTCCAAAGATGGCGGATGTCTAACCTTCGCTTGTTAAAATGATGTCTGTAGTTTCACAAGAAAAAAAAAACACATTTCTCTCGCTCAGCTGTTTTAATTCACCGATTCAGAAAGAGGCTAACGTCTAGATCTGACTCGGGTTTTGCTTTCGCTCGCTTTTTACAAGACGTTCAAACTCAACTGGGAAAAAAAATCCCGTCTGTTACACTGTGGAGGAAAAATGGCAGAATATATGCAAGATATATTACAGTACTAAAGCTAGCTACAGTACTAAAGCTAGCTAGCAACGCTGATGGAATGATTAGCCTACGCATAAACGGCTGACAGATTTATGGGTTAAAAACACAACAATGATACACCATTGTGAATTTTTCAAACACAAGCTGAGAAATACAATGCAATAATACAGAATATTACATAACATGATGAAGAAATTGCGTAAGAAGAATACGAGTTGCAGGTTGAATAAATATAAAATAACGTGTTTACCAGATTCAGACTCAGTCTTTTGTTCCAGTTTCCTCTCGCACTGAAGTCGAACTCTGCTGAAGCAAACCAGAAAAGAACCAAAACCATTCAGTGAGAAATCCTGTCAGGTTAGCTCGTGTTAGCTAGCTAGTCAGTATTTGCTGTGAACAATATCATGAGTTAAAAATACTCTGAGAAATCCTGTCAGGTTAGCTCGTGTTAGCTAGCTGACTAACAAAATCTGTGAAAATTCCTGCATGTCTATGAATGTTGAATATGAACTTCCTATTTCCTACTTTAATATATCAACTAAAAGACACGCCCACATTCCAATCTTTGGCCTTCAAGACACATAAAGTCACTCTAGTTTCCATGTGACGTGACCAAAAAACGTGTGTGTGCACGTGTATCTGTGTGTGTACACACCTCTTCTAAAATGCTCCCCACCCGACAGCGACGTCCTGCGTGGGAGGAGCCCCAGTTGCCCGTGGTGACGCACAGCATCCTCGTTACCATGGTGATCGGACATGTGTGTGGGTTTTGGCGGGAGAGGAGGGGGCGTGGCACAGAAGGGGCTGTCGAATCGGAACACGTCACCAGGGCTGCGGACGGGGCACGACGATAACGGCCGGGTCCCATACGGGGCACCGAAGGGCGAGGGGGCGGAGTCTAAACACAGGACAGGACTGAACACTTCATCGGTCACGTTCTCAAACGAACTTTGCTCAAACGAACGCTCCGAGTTCGACATGCTGTCACACCTGAAACACAACAAACAATAAAAAAAATTATTTCTGAAAACGTTTACTTATCAATAAAGCCGAAAAAAAACGTAGTGAAACAAATATTTTTGCAATATAATTTAAACATCTTACATATTTATTTTAAAAAAACAAAAAACAACTGAAAATTTCTCTAGCTAGCTTGCAAAAAATGATGGCTATTTCTATCTAGCAATGTAAACAACATCGATTAATAAATCAATATTTACATAATTTGTACTGATTTACATCATTTTAACTCGTATGAAAAATGATGGCTACTTTTGAGGTGAGGGGGCGGGGTTAATGATCATAACTATTGTTATTGTTACATTTTTTTATAAGCTCGCGTTTAAAAAGTGTACGTCTGATTGGTGCTAGCTAGCCGGAAAAGCTACAACAAAAATCTTTTATAGCATTGTATTATTAAACGTATTATATTTTGAGGAAAAATTTGGGACTTTTACAAAAATCTTTTTTAAATAAAATCACCTCAAAAGGAAAAAAATATATATGTATATTACTAGTACGCAAAGATAAATAATTTAATTAAAACCGAGCAAAAAAATCTTAGTAATGCAAAAAAAAAAAAGAGAGAGAGACAGAATTCTATATCCCTATATTTTAGAGACTATATTATCATATGATTAATAAATAAATTTTATGGGCGGGGCTTACCTGGTGATGGTCTTCCTGCCAGTTTCACACTGAGACAGGAAGAGATAATCAAGCGGAATGCCGGTGTCTGATTCGCTGGGCTCGTCTCTGACCGCCGAGTCTGTTTCGGGAACCGGTGCGTCCTGATTGGCTGAGAACGAGGCGTGGGTTGAGAGCACGGGAGAGGGCTGATGGGAGGAAGGAGTGTGGGCGAGACTGTCCATTGATTCTGCAAAAATAGATTACAATTAATTAATTAAATTAATACTAACTACATAACATGATAGACACCTGATCTGCTAACAATCTAGCAGGCTAATTCTCCAACTTGGAAGTAGCTAGCATTGTACAGTAAGAGTTTCATTATCAGTCACGTGGAATAAACAGCATGCTAAATACATGGTTTGCTAACTAGATTGCATGAGAATTCTCAATTTTGTAAAAACCGAACGTTGTAAAGTTACTGTTTTGTCATCTGCCAGGTCCAGGTAGTGCAAATAGCATGATAAATAAATGCTAATTCTCAATTATGGAAGTAGCTAGCATAGTAAAGTAACGATTTCATGATCAGCCATGTATAGCTAGATTAAATAATTGCCAAACAAATGGCTTGCTAACTAAAAAGCATGCTAATTCTCTATTTTGGAAGAAGCTAGCATAGTACTGTTAGTAACTGTTCCATCTGTCATGTACATACGGAGCAGATAGCATGCTAAACACAATCAAAATAATCGATGTACTATATTTAAACTTAAATATTTTAGCTTAGCTATGTCAGACATGGTCTGAAAGTGAGCAGTGCATTCTGGGTAAATTCTGCTCTACGAGATGATAAAGTAATAGAACGGTCCGTGGGATATAACCCAGGGGGAAGTGTGTAGGGGAAGTGAGCGAGGGCGTGTTATAACCCGTGCTGGAACGCAGCTGTTATTACGCCACGTGACCAGCAGGTGGCGACGATGAAGCAGTGACGAGCCTCTGCACAAACTCGACCTCCTGTCCATCCTCTTTTTTTTAAAAGTGAGCATAAAATGCCCACGAGCGTAACGGCTCCCAGTCACGTGCTTTACACACCACGCAGAACACATGACCATCACACTCACACACACACACACACACACACACTCACACACACAGCAGTTTTCCACAGACACTCCACAGCATTTTTTGAGAAATGAAAGTGTGTGTGTGGGTGTGTGGAAAATGTGAGTGCGTCATTAGAATGCAGGGAGGCTCAGTCCGGTCCGGTGACTGTATTTTCTCCACTCTGATATCTTATCATCTTATTCGTCCTATCATCGATCTTTCTTTTTCCATTTATTTCTTTAGGGGAACTGTTTAAAGCGGCCGTCTATAACTTTTTAATACTATTTCTTGATCTGTAGTAATTACATCACTTTGAAGCTACCTCTGGTCCAGTGACTTTGTTTTCTACACATTTTAATTGTTCTTATTCTCATCGTACTATCATCATGTTTTTATTGATTTGTTTGGGGGAAATTCTTAAAGCGGCCATCAGTAACATGTAAAACTGTTTCTAGAGGTGTAATAATTACATCATTGTGATCCTACCACTGGTCAGATTCCTATTTTCTCCACTCTTATATCTTACTCTACTCATCGTCCTGTCATAGTTTATTTATTGATTTATTTATTTAGTTATTTATGGATTGAATAATTAATTAATTAATTTGTTTGTTTGTTTATTTATTTATTTGTGTAGAGAAAATGCTTAAAGCGGCTTTCTGTAACTTTTAAATCTATTTCTAGACCTCTAACATTTACATACCTCTGATCAAATGATTGTGTTTCTGTCCACTCTTATATCTTATTCCAATCATTGTCCTGTTATGTTAAGACACCGTTTAAAGCGGCCATCTGTAACTTTTAAAACTACTTCTAGGCCTATAATCATATGATTTTCAATGCCTTTTGATCCTCTGTTCTGGTGTCTCTGTTTTCTCTACTTATACATCATACTCACCTTATTGTCCTATCATTGTTTTTTTATTTATTAGATTTGGGAAACTGCTTAAAGCGGCCATCTGTGACTTTTAATAAAGTTTCTAGACCTGAAACAATTATATGATTTTAAAGCTACTTTAATAAAACTGCGATTCAGACTGCGATCAGTTTCTTCGGTTTCTCTGATTATTTCACCAAGTGTTTTATTCCTCTTATGCCACAGCAATTTGACAACAGTTACAATTTTTATTTTATTAAAAAAGATACGTCACACTTTTATCCATTTATAGTTACATTTACCTTAAAGTTACAGCTTTACCTGACACTGGAGACTCCTTCCATAAATATTAAACAACCACATTTCTCCTTACAGGAAACTTCACCATATCGGCGATTACATAACGTCCGTCGTGAACGAGCTGTTACTATGGAAACGATAACGTATTAGAACGAGCGCGTTAATATAAACCTGCGCTACTGTCAGAGCTGCTGTTAGAGAAAACTAATCAACACCTTCTGACCAATCAGAATGCAGAACTCAGCGGTGTAGTTATAAATAAAATATTATAAATAGCGATATTCAAAGAACTTTACTGTTGATGTTATGCTGAAACCCGCAGAATGGAAGTCACGCAACACAACTCACCTCAACCAATCAGAACCCAAGACACGCATGACGCACTGTTAGGAATTTGGGAGGACTTGCGTGTGTGTGTTGTGCGTGTATGTGTTGTGCGTGTGTGTGTTGTGCGTGTGTGTGTGTGTGTTGTGCGTGTGTTGTGCGTGTGTGTGTGTGTGTGTGTGTGTTGTGTCCACTTACTACCTTTTGACTCTAATGTTTGCAAACTAAACATTACTTGTTATTGTTAAATTCACCACACATTGTGTTTGTGTGTGTGTGTATTAGTGTGTGTCAGTGCGTGTGTGTGTGTGTGTTTGTGTGTGTGTCAGTGTGTGAGTGTGTGTGTGTGTGTGAGTGGTTTTAAATGCTCAACCAGCCGAGCTCTATATATCTACCATCTTTGTTATCTTTGTGACTAATGTGTAAACTTGCGGTTTCTATGTTTAAGACTTGTCACTGTGCGTGTGTGAGTGTGTGTGTGTGTGTGTTTGTGTGTGTGTGAGTGTGTGTGTGTGTGTTTGTGAGAGTGTGTGTGTGTGTTTCTGTGTTTGTGAGTGTGTGTGTGTGGGATGCCAACGGGTGTGAACCTGTATCTCTTGAAGCGTGTGCATGCATGCTTCTGATTACATACACTGTGTGTGTGTGTGTGTGTGGGTGTGTGAGAGTGTGAGAGAAAAAGTGTGTGTGTGTGTGTGTGTGTGTGTGTGCGCGTGTGTGTGTGCGTGTGTGTGTATCATTTTACCAGACGTTTGTCTCCAGGACAGCAGGGGAACAAAACATTTCCAACTGTAACATTTAACGCCAAGAATAAACAAAGCAAACGCCTCAGCTATCGCTAATCAACTTCCTTTTGCTAGCTCTTTGCTAATTCAGGTGCTAATTCTGGTGTTAGCAGTTTGCTAATCTACCCCTCTTTATACTCATTAAAGCCTGTTAGCGCTTCGCTAGGTCAAACTGCAGGTGCGATTGTTAGCTCAGTGTTAGCTAAAAATGGCTAGTTTTAACTTTTTTTGCTTATCTATATCAATATAAGTTTCATTTTTGTCCCAAGACTTTGACTAAAATGTCATGTCAGATATGCTAACAGGTGATATTACTCAGTCTTTGCGTCGCTATACGGTAGCTAATGATGTTTTAAGCATTTTGCTATCTTATTTTATAACAAATGCCTGTTGTTAGCGTCAGTCGTAAAGCCAATGTATCATACGACGTCATGCTTATTCTTTAGCGCTTTGCTAAGTTGTATTGTGCTATGAAATGTGTTAGCACATTGCTAAAAATACAGCCGCTTTTCCTTAGACACCGCTAACATCTGTGTATGAAGCTAGTCGATTTTTTTTGGTCCAAATACGCTTATCAAGTTTCATTCCAAATACCTGCTAATGCTAATGTTTGATATGTTTCATATCAAATACCTGCTAATGCTAATGTTTCATATGTTTCATTTCAAATACCTGCTAATGCTAATGTTTTATATTATATATGACACGTCTTACTGTTAGCTAAAATGAAGACATTGTACTCCTCGCTATTTTAGATTAGTTTCTGTTGCTAGCGTTTTGCTAACTTACATTATTACATTAGTTTAAAAACAGATCTTGCTCATGTTGTTATTTCTTCCTCTCCTGCTCTCTCTCTCTCTCTCTCTCTCTCTTTCTCGCTCTCTTGCTCTTTAGCCATGCTAGTAAAAGCTTATTTGAATGCTAATTTGAATTTAGGAGAGAGAGAGAGTGATAGTAGAGTGTGTTATGACAGCAGAGATGGAGGACGAGTGAGAGAGCAAGATGAAATAATAAACTACTAGCTATCTATACGTACTGTATATGTAGCTAAATATCTGTGTTTCTTTTTCTCTTTCTTTTGTTATGCTAATAATAGCTTTCTGAAAGTTGTACCTCAGCAAAAAACCACGTAGAAAAGTTCAGACCTGTTTACAGGAAAAGGAGGAAGACACTGCGTGTGTGTGTGTGTGTGCGTGTGTGTGTGTGCGTGTGTGCGTGTGTGTGTCAGCATATGAGGAGTCGGAAACAAGTCTTGTTGCATCGACAAATCTCAGATAGCTCTGAGCCGCGACACAAGTGTTGATAATACAGATGTGTTAGCATTTTATGCTAAATGTGATTTTAGCCAAGTGGACTCTTTTTTTTTATTAATTTATCAACACATCTGAGGTAAATGTTGACGTTCCGGATTATTCTGCCACGTTTTCGCCGTCACTGTGACTTCACATCTGTATAAAACGCCACAAGGCTAACCTGATTAATCGTTAGCCTCGGCGATTAGCTAGTGTGCGCATGCTATTTGTATTCTCCAGTTGCCTAGCAACAATGTTCTGACCCGAGCCATTTGAAGGGCGACTGAGTCGTGTGTTCACCGTGCCATGTCGAAGAAACAAAGTCATAAAGTTATGTGTTCTATTTCGACGCACCTGAACAGGTGTGTGTGTGTGTGTGTGCACGTGTTTGTGTGTTCAGATGTATGTGTGTGTCTCACCTGTACA
>NC_069736.1:18386448-18396448 GCF_027358585.1 Pangasianodon hypophthalmus | reverse complement strand
CAGTAATGCTACACACAACCGCAGGTTCTGATTGGCTGAGAGGAGTGGAGAAGATCCCGAGTAACTCGTAAAAGGCAATAATTAACATCGTGTTATCGTAAATAATGCGTCAACGGGAAAAGAATATTTTTACACACACATGTAAAGCCTGGATACGCATCAATGAAATCATGAGGATCAACTTCGGAAAATGTTTTAATTTTAGACTTGACTGTTTTTAACTACCTGAAGCGAAGGTGTGTTCACTCACGTCCTCAGTTTACTGTTTTTTTTTTCCTGCTCCATCACACCTGACTTCGCGTGTTCGCTAATTATAGAACCTTGTTTTAGCCTAACGGAAAAAAGCCTGCTGTTATTTCTCAGTGGAGGTTAACATTTTTCCAGCGTTTGAACGTTTTTCATTTTTATTTCGCATTGTAACCGCGTTTACGTAGAGCATTGTACGTTTATTCAGAATGTAAAAGATCGAGCGAAATCTCAACGACAAGAAACATTACGATAAATAAATTATTAAAAACATACGAATCTTAAACCACTAAAGGTTATTACATGATTTTTCTACATAATAATTTTCATTGAGGAAAAAAGAGACACAAATTTATATAAACTCTTATAATTCTGTATTCTTACTTAGAATTTTTTAAAATTAGGCGCCTTGGAAAAAAATTTTAATATCTATCTATCTATCTATCTATATATATATATATATATATATATATATATATTTACAGTTGAGGTGAAAAGTTTACATCCCCCTTTCAGAATCTGCAAAACGTTAATTATTTTACCAAAATAAGAGGATCATACTAAATGCATGTTGTTGTTTATTTAGTGCTGACCTGAATAAGATATTTCACATAAAATATGTTTACATAAAGTCCACAAGAGAAAATAATAGCTGAATTTATAAAAATGACCCCGTTCAAAAGTTTACATCCCCTTGATTCTTAATACTGTGTTGTTACCTGAATGATCCACAGCTGGGTTTTTTTGTTTACTGATAGTTGTTCCTGAGTCCCTTGTTTGTCCTGAACAGTTAAACTGCCTGCTGTTCTACAGAAAAATCCTTCAGCTCCCACAAATTCTTTGGTTTTCCAGCATTTTTTGTGTATTTGAACCCTTTCCAACAATAACTGTATGATTATGAGATCCATCTTTTCACACTGAGGACAACTGAGGGACTCGTATGCAACTATTACAGAAGGTTCAAACGCTCACTGATGCTCCAGAAGGAAAAAACATGCATTAAGAGGTGGGGGGTGAAAACTTTTTGAATTTGAAGATCAGGGTAAATTTAACTTATTTTGTCTTCTGGGAAACATGTAACTCTCTTCTGTAGCCTCTGAAGGGCAGTACTAAATGAACACAATACGATATTTAGATATTTAAATAAGAAAAATGTACACATTCTGTTCAAAAGTTTATATAGAAACTTACTGTATATAAACAATAGAAAATATAGTATTTTTTGCAATATATGAACATAATCATTAAAATATTTTTTAATTTAGACATAAATATAAATATAAATATTATGTATTATCTATTAAATATAATGAATAAGACCAGAAATAAGTCCTCTTGCAGATTGCTCAAAAATAATAATAATAAAAAATATATATATATTTGCCATGTATTTACAAATCAATTTCACATAATGCCCTCTAAAAATTTTTAAAAATTATTTAAAGATTCAATAAGTCTTTGGTTTACATAAATAAAACTTTAAACATTCACAGTTTAAAGCTGACATGCTCTTTTTTTTTTTGCTGATGCGAAGCTAGCGCAGCTAATTCTACTTAATTCTGCAGAGATATATTTGATAAAAACAGATGTGGGAAAGAGAATATTTTGCAGAATAAGAAGCTCTCTCGCTCTCTCTCTCGCTCTCTCTCTCTCTCTCACACACACACACACATACACACGTGCACACGCACACACACACACACACACACACACACACACACACACACACGTGCACACGCACACACACACATGCTGACAACTCTAATTATCCATTTGCTAAGATGCTGCATTATGGGTCTCTTCACTGATGATGTAATCAGTACAAGAGGCTTAATCGGTGTGTGAAATATCATCCCACACACTACACATACGCAAACACACACACACACACACACACACACACACTGATGTAGCCCTAACCTTTTTTAACTGGCCACCAGCCAACTCATTTGTGCTTGCCTGCTCTTTGGTATGACCCATTTCTGCCCTGTGGGTCACTCGCAACCACCTGGCACTCTGAGTACTTCCCATGTTTTGCAACACGCCTGAATTTCACAGAAACACACACATAAACACACGCAGGCTCACGCGCACACTCTCACACTCTCACACACACACACACACACGCACAGGTCAACACTTTCACAATATACATCTTATGACGGGTGGGCCTTCCTTTTCTCACAATAAAACATCAATACATGAACCCTGGCACCCACAAAACTGTGTAAGGGTGGGTGTGTGTGTGTGTGTGTGTGTGTGTGTGTGTGTGTGTTTATTTGCTGCAAACACCTACTGAGCCTCCTGTCTGCCATTTTTTTTTTCTGTCCATGCTCACGGTACAAAAGAGGTGTGTGTTTTTAAAACTGCTGTTTCTGTTTCGTCAAAACAATTATTGTAATCTGGCTTACACAATGTTGTGTGCCAATACTGTAGAATTACACACACACACACACACACACACGCACACACACACAGGCCACTGCACAACAAACACACTGAAGGTCACCTGGAAATGCACAGATGCGTGACCCAGTAACATGTACACATATAAATGTTAAACACACACACACACACACACATATACGCATACAAAAGCTTGGCTAACAAAGTACTTAAGAATAATTTGGAATAAAAGGAACAATTTGTTCACGGCACACAAATATTGCACAGCGATGCTTTAGAAATCCTAACGGCAGCAAAACAGAAGTTAAAAACAAAAGAAATGCACAAAAAGAAAAGAGGAACAATGCTTTTAAACATGACCTGCGCAGCACTTGGACAGATGAGATTAGAAACAAGCAACATGGAGATGTTTATGAAAACGCAGAACAGTCTGATAATGCTAACTGATCGAGTTTTAACGTCTAGTTTAAATGATTATACGTTGGATATACGTATAAACACAAACACAGGTTTGTATACAAATAAGTCAATGTAATATAGTAATAGAAAAACTCAAACTTAAAAATACACAAATTTGCGTCAAACCCGCAACAATCATAAAGTAAAAATAATCAACACAAACACAGAAATAAACAAAATAAACTGTTAACTAGACTGTGAAAAAAATCTAAAGCTACAAACAAATGCCAACTTAGAAATGAAGTCAAAGTGTAATCTGGAAATATGGTAACTTGGTAATAATAATAATAATAATAATAATAATAATAAGTTCAAAGAGCAACCTAGCTAGAAAAGAAAGATCTAGAAACAAAGACCAAGCTTGAAATCTGGAAATACAAAAACTATATTATTTTCACTCAGTGACTTCTTAGTAAGTGTATGTGTTTTGCTTTAACTCTATTTTGTGGACAGATTTTTGAGCTGGAATCATCAGATAAACCCCAGTATACACTATATGTCCAAAAGTATGTGCACCCCTGACCATCACATCCATATGTCCTTGTTGAACGTCCCATTCCAGATTTATTCCCCGTGTGCTTGCTGTTATAATGAGCTCCACTCTTCTGGGAATCTTTCCACTAGATGTTGGAGCGAGGCTGTGGGGATTTGTGTTCATTCAGCTACAAGAGCATTAGTGAGGTCAGGCGCTGATGTTGGGATGTCGAGGAGGTCTGGGGTTCAGTCGGTGTTCCAGTTCATCCCAAAGGTGTTCAGTGGGGTTGAGGTCAGGGCTCTGTGCAGGACACTCGAGTTCTTCCACTCCAACCTTCACACACCATGTCTTCATGGAGCTCGCTTTGTGCACAGGGGCATTGTCATGCTGGAACAGGTTTCAGCCTCTTAGTTCCAGTGAAGGGAAATTGCAATGTTACAGCACACAAAGAAATTCTAGAGAATTCTGTGCTTCCAACTTTGTGGTAACAGTTTAGAGAAGCGCTACATATTGGTGGGATGGTCAGAGGTGCACATACTTTTGGCCATATTGTGTAGAACTACTGAAACTAGAAACACAGTCTAAGCACAACCTAAAGATATAAAGTCGCACGTAAACCTAGAAAAACAAATTCACCCGATATTGAGAGTCAAAGCCTAACCGAGATGCATGAAATATACAAACAAGAAAATATTGTAAAAAACTGGAAATAGAAATAATTTGAAAACAAAATCTAGAAATTTGCATTTTCACACTAGTCTCTGTAAAGATTATCGAGCTAACATCAAAACCCAACACAAATAACATCTAGAAATGATATTTTGATATTTATAACTATATTTAGAATCAAAGCCCAAACAAGAAATGTGTAAAATATATAATTTCAACCTAATTCTCAAACTAGCTTTTCATGAAAAACTAAAATGTGCAGAAATCTAGAAGCACATCAACGTGAATCAAATACACAGAGTAGAGTGAAAATCCAAACTACGTAAGTACGTATTTTAACACTAAAATGAATCAATTTCAAAGCGTATCATTTTTTTTCAATATAACAGCGTTTTTAGTTTTTTTTGTAATGTGGATATGGAAAAAAAACCCTTTTTCAAAAACGCTGCTGTACGATTGCCATGTTGCCTCCACAATTCCAAGATGGCCGAACGAACTGTGATGCTGTTTTCGTTGTTATGCATTTTAATTCTGTTTGATTGATTTTTGTCGTGTGCACGAAAGCGTGTTTAACATTTACGCTGTGAGAACGCAGATCTGGCAACCGTGTCGACACTTATTAGTGACTTTTTCTTTAATTTCATCAAGTAATTCACTGTAAAGAGTATAATTCATAAGGGTTTGATGTATGATATTTACACACACACACACACACACACACACACACTGTGTGTGTGTGTGTGTGTGTGTAAATATCATACACACACACACTGTGTGTGTGTGTGTGTGTGTGTGTGTGTGTGTGTGTATGATATTTACACACACACACACACACAGTGTTTCACCATTAGCAGGATTAATTTAAGTACGTAGCATAGTGCTGACTTTTGAGTTTCTAGATAACTCTGAAGTCGGTTTCAAGGAGCTCACACCCACACCCACACACACCCACACACACAAACGCTTTCACACAAACACACACTTTCACACACATTCACACTCAGCACTAGGGGGCTTGTGGTCTACTTGAGGGCAGTTTTGGGCAAAGTGAAACCTTTCAAAGCGGCAAAAAGATTCAGGGTCAAATGTAGAGACACAAGAGTGAAGCTGCGTTACACTGATCTGAGGCCTGTGTGTGTGTGTGTGTGTGTGTGTGTGTGAAATACTGAGTGATGGTGTGGTGTGATAAAGGAGAGTTACCACACTGTAGTTGATTATTTTCCTCTAACAGCACGTCCTCAAGTGTTTTATTCTTCTCATACCACAGCAATTAAATTTATTAAAGAATTAAAGAAACGTTATACTTTTAAAAAAATGTTTTTATAGTTATATTTAATGTTGTGGAGCATCAGTGAACTAAGCGAGTTCCTGTTCTCACTTACGTTGTAGCAGCTATAAACAGTCATTCCCTCACCAGCTTCTCTTTTTTCTTCTAAAAAAAAACCGCAGCTCATCATGTTACCGAGAAACCGCAAAGACGCATAAACTCCTCCGTCCTACTGATGTCAGAAAACTTAAAGTTCCAGCTTTAGCTCTGACTGATACAAAGCACTGACACTGGAGACTCCTTCCATCAGTGTTACAGAAATAAACATCTCCTTACTTTACAAGTACAAGAAAACTTCACTTTATAAACAATTCCACAGCGTCCATCATATGAGTCCCTGTGAGTGAGCTGTTACCATAGAAACGATAACCTATTCGAACGAGCGCGTTAATATAAACCTGTGATTTATATTATAGAAAAATAATCAACACTTTTTTGACAATTATTATATCGAATCAGCTTCATCACACTGCCTCGTCGCTGCTTATTTTACTACACCAGCAGCACACACACAGTGTTTTAGTCCTCAGTGTAATTGATTCAGAGTGTGTTGTGTTGCTGTTTGGATTAAACGCACACACCCACACACACACACACACACACACCAGTAAAGAAAGGAGAGAAATTTCAGTCTCACATGAGAATCTCACATGATTACAGAGTGGATGTGTCGGTGTGTGTGTGTGTGTGTGTGTGTGTGTGTGTGTGTGAGATGGCTGATGGAATACCACCAGGTGTCGGAGTTTGGGACGAGAATGCAAGTGTGTGTTAGAATCGAACCCCAACACACGCCGCATTTTCACCCGAGCGGTCGACACGCGTGATTTCTGTAATTCAATGTACACACACACATCACACACACATCACACTGCTTCCTCCTGTCACACCATAGCAGCAGGAAAAACAGCATTTCAGAGCTGCGGCGAGGGGAAACACCGTATCTAACCGGCGCGAGTGAATACACTCATTAACGTCTATTATTATTAATCACCTTAATGACGTTAACACACACGTCTACAATCTGATGTTAAACTGAAACTGAGAATGTATTAGAGGAAGGTACAAACACACACACACACAAACACACATACCCATACAAACACACACACACACACGCTCTCATACTGCAGCACCTGCTACTCTAATGCTCACTCACTCACTCACTCACCCACACACACAAACACACACAAACACACACAGGTCTTTCTACTCACGTATCTCTTGAGCTTTTTCTCCGGTGGGGATTTAACCAGCCATCCGGTACACACCACGTCCCCTGCGCTCATATCTGTGTCCGGTGTCTGTGTGTCTGTGTGTGTGTGTGTGTGTGTGTGCGAGGTTGTGCGCACACTGAATACAGAGCTAATCCGATGTCAAGCCTCCAGCGTCCAGACGAGGAACTAAAAGCATCGACACACACACACACACACACACAGAAAGAGATAGAGATAGAGAGAGAGAGAGAGAGAGAGAGAGAGAGAGAGAGAGTATGTATGAGTGTGTGTGTGTGTGTGTGTGTGTGTGTGAGTGAGAGAGAGTGTGTCAGAGTGTGTGAGTTTGTCTGCATGCGTGCCTGTAAGTGAATCTGAAAGAGAGAGGACGTGTATTTGCATGCAAGCAGTCTGTGTGTGCGTGTGTGTGTGCGTGTGTGTGTGTGTGTGTGGCTGAGGAGAGAGAGACGTCCCTTCTTTTGGTGGCTAATGACAAAACAGCACATGACCTTGTGTGTGTGTGTGTGTGTGTGTGTGTGTGGGATAGACACAAAATCAGAGTATAAAATGCAGTGAGTGGGCTTTTTAATGTTTTACTGAGAGAGACAGAGAAAGAGAGAGAGAGAGAGAGAGAGAGAGAGAGAGAGAGAGTTACTCTTATTGGTTAAAGGTGTGTGTTTATTTATACATGGCTTACTTTACACCAAATGTAGTCGATCAGCTAAGAATGTATAGCTAATGTTGCTGACAAATAATGGAAGATGATAACCTCCAGCTTAGTCCTGACACGTTTAAATCATCACACACTCATCGTTTATCTCAGTCACACCGTAACTTCAATGTTGAACAGTCAACAATCGTTCATGAATTAACTTCAAATCTTTGAGAATTACGGCAAAACATTAAAAAGCGAGCGATCATTTTACTTGCAGTGTTGAAAGCTAAACTGCAACGTATAACTCAAATACTTCATGTGCATGATGTGTGTAAGTTGAAATGTTGTTTATTACCATATAATACCGTGTTATAATACCATATTATAATTATAGACTGTTTCTCCGTTATGGCTGACTCGTTTCTTCATTCATTCACTTTATTAATTCATTTTCCCCCTATTTATGTGTCGATAAAGCATCTCAGATGCTTCTACGTAAGAAAACTCTGGTGAAGGGATTTTAATAATCTGAACGTGGAGCTCAGCGGGTGCGTAACCCGACTCTGAACACCAGCAACTTTCCCCATGTGAGCTTTGATCTCATAACACTCATAACTCATAACACATGTCAGTGTACGCTGTATAATCTGCACAAACTACATTCATCTGGAAATAAATCATATGTTTCATGGCAGATTTGATCAGTTCTCAGATATGATGATGTTAAACACACTGGGGAAACTGTGCCAGTAGTGTGTGAGAATCATTTGTACTAACTCTACTCTTCATTAGTTGACTTTATTTATCCATTGCTCCTTATTTCTGTGTGAAAATGTCAACTTGAGCTCATGCAGATGCCTTTCTGGGAGTCTTATATAATGTTGTGTGAAAAGATGTGAATTTGTCGCCCTCTGGTGGCTGAAGTGAATTACAACAGCCACGTTGTTTCCTGCACAACATGCCAACGAAATGAAATATACTGCGCTTTTCATGACTCTGTAGTACGTCTAAGATGCAATATTTAATATATATCGAGCCTACAATCAATAAATAATGTGTGTTGTTTAATATTATATGTAAAAAAATATATACATAATAAAGAAAACCCAATCGAGTTTATTAAGGGTTTGTTTTTGTCACTGTGGTTCTGAGTCTCGCGATATTTCGCGGCTGTGTTACCGCGAGACTTGGTGTCAACGTTGAAAAGGGGGCGTATGCCAGGCATGTAGAGTCTGGTGTTGACGTTTGTTGTTGTTGTTGTAGTTTTATTTTTATTTTTATTTTATTTTAAAACTCGATTTCTGGATTTAATATCTCATGAAAAGCAGTGCGCGGTGTGCACAAAATGTCTGACGAAGAGCTGCCGTCCACTTCCGGCGAGCGCGCGGGCGAAAAGGAGCAGGTGAGAGAGAGAGAGAGAGAGAGAGAGAGGAGGGAAAGAGAGAGAGACAGGGGAGAGAGAGAAGAGGGAAAGAGTGAAAGACACACACAGAAAGAGAGAGAGAGAGAGAGGAGGGAAAGAGAGAGAGAGAGAAGAGGGAAAGAGTGAAAGACACACACAGAAAGAGAGAGAGAGAGAGAGGAGGGAAAGAGAGAGAGAGAGAGGAGGGAAAGAGAGAAAGACAGGGGAGAGAGAGAAGAGGGAAAGAGTGAAAGACACACAGAAAGAGAGAGAGAAACGGGGGGGGGGGGGGGGGGGGGGAGAGGGAGAGAGTGAAAGAGAGAAAACTGAGAGAGAGAGAGAAAACAGAGAGAGAGGAGGGAAAGAGAGAGAGAAACGGAGAGAGAGAGAGAGAGAGAAGAGGGAAAGAGAAAGACAGGGGAGAGAGAGAAGAGGGAAAGAGAAAGACAGGGGAGAGAGAGAAGAGGGAGAGAAAGACACACAGAAAGAGAGAGAGAGAAATGGGGGGGGAGAGAGTGAAAGAGAGAAAACAGAGTGAAAGAGAGAGAGAGAGAGAGAACAGTGAGAGAGGAAGAAGAGGGAAGAGAGAGAGAGAGAACGGAGTGAGAGAGGGAGAGAGAGAAACAGTGAAAGAGAGAAAACGGTGAGGGAGGGAGAAGAGGGAAAGAGAGAGAGAGAACAGAGAAAGAGAGAGAGAAAAGGGAAAGAGAAACAGAGAAAGTTTAGCTGTGGTGGATTTGGGAGAACATGGCAGGATGGAAAGAGAGAGAGAGAGAGAAAGAGAGAGAGAGAGAGAGATGTTTATTGTATTTATTTCTCGTTTTCGGTTTTGAAACCGGAGCATAAAGGAAAATTCACGGCAGTAAAACTCGAGTAAAATTATAGCTTCTGTTTTTTTCCTCGTTGGCTTTGAGCTCCAGCTGCTTCAGTTTAATATCAAACACAGAAAAGATTCGTTTATCTCTTACTGTGTTCAGTTTCACTTACACAACTGCATTAACACCACACATTAAAGGGGCAGTGTGTCATTTTAACAGTGGTCCAAGTACCGAGAAGAAAACCTGCAAAAAAAAAAAAAATTAAAGCTGCAAGCAGCGTTTTCAGGGGCCAAGCACCCAGACTCGCTGAGCAATCACAGGAACACAGAGCC
>NC_069736.1:18363948-18376448 GCF_027358585.1 Pangasianodon hypophthalmus | reverse complement strand
GTTTGTGTGTTTGTGTGTGTGTGTGTGTGTGTGCGTATGTGTGTGTGTGTGTGTGTGTGTGTAGGTTCTCGGGTGTTGATTTTCAGTCAGATGACGCGTGTGCTGGACATTCTGGAGGATTACTGCATGTGGAGAGGATACGAGTACTGCAGACTGGACGGAAACACGCCACACGAGGACCGACAGGTACACACTCGATTCATTCTTTTAGCCAATCGCAGCCCTCTGATGTCATCAGTGTGCGCCTTTAACTCCTTCCACGTGAAAACTCCCCACCGTGCGCTTCGTTCTGCTTCCAGTCGGGAAACTAACATGTAGCTCTTCCATGTAACGCTTCGGCTCATACAGTTAAGCACAACTGTTTTAATTACAGTGTTAGCTAAACCCTGTGTAGCTCCGCCTCCAAACTTTAACCCACTACGATATTAAAAATAATGAGTGTATTTGAGAGTTAGAGATTCAGCTAGCTAGCTAATTATCGTAAGTACAGGATTAGCACAGCTACCGTAAAACCCCTAATAGACATGCGAAGTACAACCAGGATAAAGCACGAATTATGACATACGCATCACTTTAATTGCGATTAATAAATAATTGTGTGAATTATGTAAATGTATGTGTGTCTGTGTGTGTGTGTGTGTCTGTGTGTGTGTGTGTGTGTGTGTGTGTGTGTGTGTGCGCTGCAGCAAGCGATCGAAATGTACAACGCTTCAGACAGCACGAAGTTTATCTTCATGTTGAGCACTCGCGCAGGAGGACTCGGGATCAATCTGGCAACCGCCGATGTCGTCATACTGTACGATTCGGACTGGAACCCGCAAGTCGACCTGCAGGCGATGGTGAGAAACACACACACACACACAGACACACACACACACACACACACACACACACACAGACACACACGCAGACACACAAGTTTAATAGAAAGTACACCTTGTATGTCCAGTAACACATCGGATCAACAGGGACAGAGTTTCTCTGAAGGGTTTTCTGTCTCACACACACACTCACTCACACACACACACGCTCACACACACACTCTCACACTCACACACACACATACACACACATTGATACAGTGTGTATTTGTGTTGTTGGATGTAGGATCGCGCTCACAGGATCGGTCAGAAGAAGCCAGTCCGAGTGTTTCGACTCATCACGGAGAACACGGTGGAGGAACGGATCGTCGAGAGAGCGGAGATGAAGCTACGTCTCGACTCCATAGTCATCCAGCAAGGTATACACACACACACGCACACACGCACACACACAAACACATACACACACGCACACACGCACACACACACACACACACAAACATTTATATTGTAGCAGCAGGGTTTGGGGAATGGTGCAGATTTTTGGAAAAACACTCAACTAATAAGAAAATGTTCATCAAAATCTAAAGACATTTATATTATTACGTTAAAAAGTATGGATATTAAGATGTAAAGGTGTGTGTGTGTGTGTGTGTGTGTCAGGGCGTTTAATTGAGCAGCAGAATAAACTGGGGAAGGACGAGATGCTGCAGATGATCAGACACGGAGCGACGCACGTCTTCGCCTCCAAAGACAGCGAGCTGACGGACGAGGACATCGACACCATCCTGGAGAGAGGAGCCAAAAAGGTAAAACGTTTACGTAGTGCGAAGCGTTAAACACGTTAAATACGATAAACTCAAACATACAGCCGAAAAAACATGATAAAATTCTGCACCCAGCACTATAAGAGTTGTCTTGATGGGCGTGGCCTAATATTCTAATGAGCTTGTTTTTGGCGTCCAGACAGCGGAGATGAACGAGAGGATGCAGAAGCTGGGCGAGAGCTCACTGAGAAACTTCACCATGGATACGGGCACCACGGAAACCAGCCTGTACAACTTCGAGGGTGAGGATTACAGAGAGAAGCAGAAGGTGAGGCATTGGGGGCGGAGACTGTGCTCCTATTGGTTACAGGGGCATTGGGGGCGGAGACTGTGCTCCTATTGGTTACAGGGGCATTGGGGGTGGAGACTGTGTTCCTATTGGTTACAGGGGCATTAGGGGCGGGAACTGTGCTCCTGTTGGTTACAGGGGCATTAGGGGCGGGAACTGTGCTCCTATTGGTTACAGGGGCATTGGGGCCGGGAACTGTGCTCCTATTGGTTACAGGGGCATTAGGGGCGGGAACTGTGCTCCTATTGGTTACAGGGGCATTAGGGGCGGGAACTGTGCTCCTATTGGTTACAGGGGGATTGGGGGCGGGAACTGTGCTCCTATTGGTTACAGGGGCATTAGGGGCGGGAACTGTGCTCCTATTGGTTACAGGGGCATTAGGGGCAGGAACTGTGCTCCTATTGGTTACAGGGGCATTAGGGGCGGGAACTGTGTTCCTATTGGTTACAGGGGCATTAGGGGCAGGAACTGTGCTCCTATTGGTTACAGGGGCATTAGGGGCGGGAACTGTGCTCCTATTGGTTACAGGGGCATTGGGGGCGGGAACTGTGTTGAGTTCCTGTTGGTGCTGAACTTTATCACGTATTGAAATTCATCCAGCTGGAACTTTTGGTACTAGAGCAGTGGCTGATGGGAAAAACACGTCGCTAGTGTTCTACTGCTAAAAGTTTTTGTACTTTATGTGAAGGAGTAAGACCCTGTTCTCTTGTAGGAAACTTTGTGTGTTTGTGTGTGTGTGTGTGTGTGTGCATGTGTGTGTGTGTGTGTGTGTTGTAGATGAATATGATGGAGTGGATCGAGCCTCCTAAGAGAGAGAGAAAAGCAAACTATGCTGTGGATGCTTATTTCAGGGAGGCGCTCCGAGTCAGCGAGCCCAGAGCTCCAAAGGTATACACACACACACACACACACACAGACACACACAGACACACACACACACACACACACGCACACACACACAGACACACACACGCATACACACACACACACACACACACACACACACACAGACACACACACGCACACACACACAGACAGACACACACACACAGACAGACACACACACACACACAGACACACACACACACACACAGACACACGCACACACAGACACACACACATGCACACACACAGATACACACACACGCGTACACATGCATACACACTAAATGTACCTGCATGTATAGGGGAAATTCGAATAAAACACAACAAGAAGTGTATGCGTGTGTGTGTGTGTGTGTGTGTGTGTGTCTGTGTGTGTGTGTGTGTGTGTGTGTTTTAGGCTCCTCGTCCTCCTAAGCAGCCTAATATTCAGGATTTTCAGTTTTTCCCTCCACGTCTGTTTGAGCTGCTGGAGATGGAGATACTGCATTACAGGAAGACCATTGGATACAAGGTACACACACACACACACACACGAACACACACACGCACACACACACATGCACACACACACACACGAACACACACACACACGCGCACACGCACACAACAACACACGCACACACACACGAACACACACACACACACACGAACACACACACACACACGCACACACACACATGCACACACACACACACGAACACACACACACACACACACACACACGAACACACACACACACGCGCACACGCACACACACACGCACACACACACGAACACACTCCGCTGTTGAATATCACAGGATGCTGAATCTTGTATAATTTTTCGGTTCTGCATAGAATGATTGTCGTGTTCTAGAACATTTGGCCAGTTCTAGAGTGCCTGATGTGTTCTAGAAGGTTTGGTCTCTTCTCGTATGATTAGTGGATTCTATAATATTTGGCCCGTTCTGGAATGATTGATGTGTTCTAGAATGTGTGGCCTGTTCAAGAATGATTCGTAGCAACTCATTTTCGTGATTGTATAGTAAGGCGTGATATATACATACGTGTGTCTGTGTGTGTGTGTTTGTGCGCGTGTGTGTGTGTTTGTGCGTGTGTTTGTGTGTTTGTGCTTGTGTGTGTTTGTGTGTGTTTGTGTATGTGTTTGTGTGTATGTGTGTGTGTGCGTGTGTTTGTGCGTGTGTGCTTGGGTGTGTGTGTGCGTGTTTGTGGGCATGTGTGTGTGTGTGTGTGCGTGTGTGTGTGCGTGTTTGTGGGCATGTGTGTGTGTGTGTGTGTGTGTGTGCGTGTTTGTGGGCATGTGTGTGTTTGTGTGTGTGCTTGTGCTTGTGGGCATGTGTGTGTTTGTGTGTGTGCTTGTGCTTGTGTGTGTGTTTGTGCGTGTGTTTGTGCGTGTGTGTGTGTTTGTGCGTGTGTTTGCGTGTGTGTGTGCGTGTGTTTGTGCGTGTATGTGTGTGTGTGTGTGTGTGTGTGTGTGTGTGTGTGTGTGTGCAGGTTCCGAGGGCCTCTGACATCCCGAACGCAGCTCAGGTGCAGAAGGAGGAACAGAAGAAGATCGATGAAGCAGAACCTCTCACACCTGAGGAGACCGAGGAGAAAGAGAGACTGCTCACACAGGTGCGTGTGTACACACACACACACACACACACACACACACACACACACATACACACACACACTAGAACTCACTGTAATGTGTGTGTGTGTGTGTGTGTGTTTTAGGGTTTTACGAGCTGGAACAAGCGAGACTTTAACCAGTTCATCAAAGCGAATGAAAAATACGGCCGAGACGACATAGACAGCATCGCCCGCGAGGTGGAGGGCAAAACACCTGAGGAGGTCATCGAATATTCAGGTACACACACATACACACACACACACACACCACACACACACACAAACACACACACGCACATTTTCTGTCCTTTATTTCCATGTTATTACTTCTTTCATTTAACAAAAGCTTAAACACTTGCTTATATTTTACTCAATTAATTAAAAGTGGTTTGGTGTAAAAAAGTGAAAATCTATTTAAGTTTTTTTTTCGTGTGTGTGTGTGTGTGTGTGTGTGTGTGTGTGTGTGTGTAGCTGTGTTCTGGGAGCGCTGTAATGAACTGCAGGACATTGAGAAGATCATGGCTCAGATCGAGAGAGGAGAAGCTCGAATCCAGAGACGCATCAGCATTAAAAAAGCCCTTGATGTGAAGGTCAGATTAAAACACACACCGTTACTACATCACTATACTGTAAACATTACTCTACATTACTCCTTATTACTCCTTACAGTATCACTGTACTAAACATTACTCCTTACAGTATCACTGTACTAAACATTACTCCTTACAGTATCACTGTACTAAACATTACTCCTTATTACTCCTTACAGTATCACTGTACTAAACATTACTCCTTATTACTCCTCACAGTATCACTGTACTAAACATTACTCCTTATTATTTCTTACAGTATCACTGTACTAAACATTACTCCTTATTACTACTTATTACTCCTTACAGTATCACTGTACTAAACATTACTCCTTACAGTATCACTGTACTAAACATTACTCTTTATTACTCCTTACAGTATCACTGTACTAAACATTACTCCTTATTACTCCTCACAGTATCACTGTACTAAACATTACTCCTTATTACTCCTCACAGTATCACTGTACTAAACATTACTCCTTATTACTACTTATTACTCCTTACAGTATCACTGTACTAAACATTTCTCCTTATTACTCCTTATTACTCCTTACAGTATCACTGTACTAAACATTACTCCTTACAGTATCACTGTACTAAACATTACTCCTTACAGTATCACTGTACTAAACATTACTCCTTATTACTCCTTATTACTCCTTACAGTATCACTGTACTAAACATTACTCCTTACAGTATCACTGTACTAAACATTACTCCTTACAGTATCACTGTACTAAACATTACTCCTTATTACTCCTTACAGTATCACTGTACTAAACATTACTTCTTATTACTCCTTACAGTATCACTGTACTAAACATTACTCCTTATTACTCCTTACAGTATCACTGTACTAAACATTACTCCTTATTACTCCTTACAGTATCACTGTACTAAACATTACTCCTTATTACTCCTTACAGTATCACTGTACTAAACATTACTCCTTATTACTCCTTACAGTATCACTGTACTAAACATTACTCCTTATTACTCCTTACAGTATCACTGTACTAAACATTACTCCTTATTACTCCTTACAGTATCACTGTACTAAACATTACTCCTTATTACTCCTTACAGTATCACTGTACTAAACATTACTCCTTACAGTATCACTGTACTAAACATTACTCCTTACAGTATCACTGTACTAAACATTACTCCTTATTACTCCTTACAGTATCACTGTACTAAACATTACTTCTTATTACTCCTTACAGTATCACTGTACTAAACATTACTCCTTATTACTCCTTACAGTATCACTGTACTAAACATTACTCCTTATTACTCCTTACAGTATCACTGTACTAAACATTACTCCTTACAGTATCACTGTACTAAACATTACTCCTTATTACTCCTTATTACTCCTTACAGTATCACTGTACTAAACATTACTCCTTACAGTATCACTGTACTAAACATTACTCCTTATTACTCCTTACAGTATCACTGTACTAAACATTACTTCTTATTACTCCTTACAGTATCACTGTACTAAACATTACTCCTTATTACTCCTTACAGTATCACTGTACTAAACATTACTCCTTATTACTCCTTACAGTATCACTGTACTAAACATTACTCCTTATTACTCCTTACAGTATCACTGTACTAAACATTACTCCTTATTACTCCTTACAGTATCACTGTACTAAACATTACTCCTTATTACTCCTTACAGTATCACTGTACTAAACATTACTCCTTATTACTCCTTACAGTATCACTGTACTAAACATTACTCCTTATTACTCCTTACAGTATCACTGTACTAAACATTACTCCTTACAGTATCACTGTACTAAACATTACTCCTTACAGTATCACTGTACTAAACATTACTCCTTATTACTCCTTACAGTATCACTGTACTAAACATTACTTCTTATTACTCCTTACAGTATCACTGTACTAAACATTACTCCTTATTACTCCTTACAGTATCACTGTACTAAACATTACTCCTTATTACTCCTTACAGTATCACTGTACTAAACATTACTCCTTACAGTATCACTGTACTAAACATTACTCCTTATTACTCCTTATTACTCCTTACAGTATCACTGTACTAAACATTACTCCTTACAGTATCACTGTACTAAACATTACTCCTTATTACTCCTTACAGTATCACTGTACTAAACATTACTTCTTATTACTCCTTACAGTATCACTGTACTAAACATTACTCCTTATTACTCCTTACAGTATCACTGTACTAAACATTACTCCTTATTACTCCTTACAGTATCACTGTACTAAACATTACTCCTTATTACTCCTTACAGTATCACTGTACTAAACATTACTCCTTACAGTATCACTGTACTAAACATTACTCCTTATTACTCCTTACAGTATCACTGTACTAAACATTACTCTTTATTACTCCTTACAGTATCAATGTACTAAACATTACTCTACATTACTCCTCATTACTCCTTACAGTATCACTGCACTAAACATTACTCCTCACAGTATCACTGTACTAAACATTACTCCTTATTACTCCTTACAGTATCACTGTACTAAACATTACTCCTTATTACTCCTTACAGTATCACTGCACTAAACATTACTCCTTATTACTCTTTACAGTATCACTGCACTAAACATTACTCCTTACAGTATCACTGTACTAAACATTACTCCTTATTACTCCTTACAGTATCACTGTACTAAACATTACTCCTTATTACTCCTTACAGTATCACTGTACTAAACATTACTCCTTATTACTACTTTCAGTATCACTGTACTCTACAGTAAACTTTTATACCATTTGTAATACGATTAAAGAGTTTTGCGCCTCTATGGATTATTACTACATACTTAATGAGCTGTAAAGTCTGCTTTTCAAAATATTTATATCTGACCAAACTGTGTTTTATTAAGAGTAATAATCACTACATTTCAGTATCACTCAGTATTTATTACTGCTTAAAGATCTAGTCTCACCACTACATTAAAGTCTATCATAATATAGTTTTAATGACTTTTACTTTAAAATATGTTTACCTGTTGATTACTATAGTTAGATTTAATTTTATTTATTACTACATTAAAGTCTAATGTAATGCAATTTTAATGATGTTTAGGTTCAATGTTTTTAAAGCAGCATTTAGGAGTAATGTTATTTACTATTACTTTAAAATGGATACATCAATTTATCTAAAGGAAAATGACTAAATATTAAATTTAATGCATCGTTCTCAGTAACAGTAGGTTTTAAATCTAGGCTTAATGTAATTTAATTTCATATATGTATGAATATTAATGAAGTATATGATCTGATCGAACAGAAAACATTTCCTAACCTACTGTATTGTAATTAATAGTAGTGTGTGTGTGTGTGTGTGTGTGTGGTGTTTGTGTGTGTGTGGTGTGTGTGTAGATCGCACGCTATAAAGCTCCGTTCCACCAGTTGCGTATCCAGTACGGCACTAATAAAGGGAAGAACTACACGGAGGAGGAGGATCGCTTTCTGATCTGCATGCTGCACAAGATGGGCTTCGATAAGGAGAACGTGTACGAGGAGCTGCGGCAGTGTGTGAGGAACACACCCCAGTTCCGCTTCGACTGGTTCATCAAGTCCAGGACGGCCATGGTCAGTGTGTGTGTGTGTGTGTGTGTGTGTGTGTGAATATGACCTGTGCCAATAATCAGTACCTGTGTGTTCTATTGAACAGAAAGCTGCCTACGTAAGCGTCATTTACACTTACACTATATTCATTTGTTTAGTTGTTTATTGTGTGTGTGTATGCGTGCGTGCGTGTGTGTGTGTGTGTGTGTGTGTGTGTGTGTGTGTGTTTCTCAGGAGCTTCAGAGACGCTGTAACACACTCATCTCTCTGATCGAGAAAGAAAACACGGAGATCGAGGAGAAAGAAAAAGCGGAGAAAAAGAAAAGAGCTCCCAAAGGACAATCAGTAACGTTTCCTTCTCTTCTCTTCTTTTCTTTTCTTTTCTTTTCTCTTCTCTTCCCTCAACTTCTCTTCTCTTCTTCTCTTCCCTCAACTTCTCTTCTCTTCTTCTGTTCACTCAACTTCTCTTCTCTTCTTTTCTCTTCTCTTTTCTTATTTTCTCTTCCCTTCCCTCAACTTCTCTTCTCTTGACTTCTTTTCTCTTATCTTCTCTTCCCTTCCCTCAACTTCTCTTCTCTTGACTTCTTTTCTCTTATCTTCTCTTCTTTTCCACTTTCTTTTGTTTCTCCTTCTTTTCTCTTTTTTGTTCTCTAAATACATATATAATGTATGTGTATATTATTAGCATGTTGTATGTACTGTATATAACATACAAATATTATTATTTTGTTTGATTGTCTCCCTCTCTCCTTCTTGCTCTCTTTCCATCTTTCCCTCTGTCCCTCTCTCCATCTCGGCCTCTCCTTCTCTTTCTTTGTCCCTGTCTCCTTCTCTCCCTTTCTCCCTCTGTCCCTCTCTCCTTCATTCCCTCTCTTTCTCCCTCTGTCCCTCTCTCCCTCTCTTTCTTCCTCTCTCCCTTTCGCCCTCTCTGCGTCTCTCCCTCTTTCCCTCACTCCCTCTTTTTCTCCCTCTCTCTGTCTCCCCCTTTCTCAACCTCTCCTTCACTCCCTCACTCTCCCTCTCTTTCTCCCTCTTTCCCTCTCTTTCTCTCTCTCCCCTTCACACCCTCTCTTTCTCCGACTCTCCCTCTCTCTCCCTCTGTCCCTGTCTCCTTCACTCCCTCTCTTTCTCCCTCTGTCCCTCTCTCCCTCTCTTTCTCCCACTCTCCCTCTCTCTCCCTCTGTCCCTCTCTCCTTCTCTCCTTCTCTTTCTCCCTCTCTCCCTCTCTTTCTCTCTCTCTCCTTCACTCCCTCTCTTTCTCCCTCTGTCCCTCTCTCCCTCTCTTTCTCCCACTCTCCCTCTCTACCTCACTTCCTCTGTTTCTCCCTCTGTCCCTCTCTCTCTCCCTCTCTCTCTCTCCCTCACTCCCTCTCTTTCTCCCTCTCTTTCTCTCTCTCCCCTTCACACCCTCTCTTTCTTCCACTCTCCCTCTCTCTCCCTCTGTCCCTCTCTCCTTCACTCCCTCTCTTTCTCCCTCTGTCCCTCTCTCCCTCTCTTTCTTCCACTCTCCCTCTCTCTCTGCCTCTGTCCCTCTCTCCCTCTCTTTCCCTCTCTCTCTCTCTCCCTTTCTTTTTGCAGGCCCACAAGCGTAAAGCCGAAGCCTCATCTGACAGGAAGGAGAAGAAGTCGAAGACCTGATTTGGGGATTTTCTTTTTTTCTCTCTCAGTAACGGAGTACGAAGTTTCGTCGCACAGCAGCTACACGCAGAAATCTAACGTGATATTCAGTGAAGTTCGGCGTTATCTCTGAAGCACAGGAGAAAAATGTACCAAAAAAACCAGAATCATTTCGTTACGAGTCGTTTTTCTCGTCTTTCTCTTTACACACATTCGATGCGCTTTTTTGAGAGTTGAAATCACGATTTATTTATTGCATGCTGAAATGCAATTCCAGGTTTTTTGTTTAATTATATATTCTTTTATCTGTTTTTATACAATACAGTATTTTTCTCACGTGCTCTGCTTTGGCTTTATAAGCTCCTCAGTGATTGGGGATAATTTTTCTTAATCGCTCAGTTATCTGTGTGGGTCAGTTTCATTTTAATAAAAAATTCCTACGTTTTATTTCACACAGTGTTTTATGCTCGAGTTTTACTTAAACAAGCTTCTCACAACTAAAACATAATTTGTTATGTGTCCTCTGAAGTGCTGATATAGTTTTATTTTTTACATTTTAAATAAGCAGGAAGTAGTCGCATTGTTAGCTAAAATAGATCTCAAGTTATAAACATGAACCTGATTTTATAGTGTTTATATTTTTTCTTAATAAAAACTACGAAATGTCGCCAAATTCGCACTTGCACTAGCGTGATAATTACGTAGCTATCGAGTACCAAGCTAATGAATATCTTTCTGTTTGGATCTAAAAATACTGTATAAAAACCTTTAAATACCAAACATCTCTATCAAGCGTTCTTTATCCTTCTGGAGAAATATTGTAGCTAGCAATGAGACTGTTTTCTGGGAAAAAAAAACAAAAAAACACAAACAACAAAAGTTATAATCGTTTCTGATCCTTTTATTTTTCCCTGAGACGTTTAGCGTAACTAAAACGACTTCACTCTTAAAGATCATTTACGTTACTGTTCAGCATTAATCCAGATTATGTTCATCTTTATATACGTCTGAGTTCAGTGTTATTAAAAAAGAATCCTAAATGATATTTTTGACGTGTTTTCTTTCCTGTATATGTGTGTGTGTGTGTGTGTGTTTGCAGTTAATGTTAGCATTAGCATTAATTGTACCTGTACTGCTGTTTCTATTCATTTGTGTTTCATAGAAATTTTGATTTTGTGCATAAATTAAACAGAAAAGCCAGAAATTTGAGAAAAAAAAGAAAATCAAACAAACAAACAAACAAAAACAACCCCTTACGTATTGGCTAGCTAATGTGACAAACTAGCTAGCTAACATGAACTATCCTTTATTATCATTGATTGCGTTTATGCTGTGAAAAAAAAATCTTTAAAAGAAATGCTGTGTGTAAATTTGAGATCTGTGAATTCCACGTCGCATTTTTTCATTTCAGTTAGTTTCTGTGCTAATTCTGCGCTAGCATGTTAGCTATGCTCTGCTCATGTTGAATACGGTAGCGTTAAGCTAACAAAGTGTTGCTAACCCTAGTCATAAACTGACTTTTAAAGCAGGAAACTTTAGTGGTTTTGTAAGAAATTAGTCCATAAAAACAACAAACAACAACAACAACAAAAAATATCAGTGTAAGTGTTTTTCCACAGCGTGTTTATTGCGTGTTCCAGTTTATACGCTTTCTCACGACGCCATTTTGGAAGTGCTGATGAAAACGCAGCGATCTCGCTGTTCTGATGGAAAGGGATCGCTGTAGTACCACGTTCTGGACTCATGGGAGCGCTGTGGTTCCACGAATCATTAGTTTCATTATTCCATGCTGCCCTTTGCACCTCTCTTTTATTTTTTCGTCATTTCATTTTTCTCCTCTAAATAAACTCGTGTAAATTACAGAGGATGATGGTTTTGTGCATCACTTTCCTAAATGGGCTTAAAACAGCCAAAATATTCAGCACTTAAAACAACATTCACCCAAATAACGTCTCATTAAAGTTTAACTAGTGATATTAAATATTATTTCATCATCATCTTCATCATCTTCATTTCTGTCTATAAACACAACAGCACATTTTGAGCATCAGTGCTCTTTTTAACGTTCCTCTCTCCGCGACTTCACTGTGTGTCTGATTTTTAAACCATTTAAACCCTTTAAACCGTTATAAATAATAGTTTAGTGTGTTTTTAAATCGTAAAATTGCCCAGGAACATCTCAACACCTTTAACATCATTAAATGCATATTGAATATTCATAAATATGCAAATCAGAAGCCCATATTTGGAA
>NC_069736.1:18341448-18358948 GCF_027358585.1 Pangasianodon hypophthalmus | reverse complement strand
CGCAGAACAACTAAAGAACCCTTAAGAATGTAGAATACAGTGTGTATATACATAGATACGCATTTCTGACTATTAAACTCTTTAATTTAACTGATCATTAAATTCTCGGCCTGATTCAGATTAAAGAACTCAGACATATCTTAACTGAAGGAAGACATTTTACACTCCGATTAGTAATTATCGTCTTTTTTTTATAAATATATATTTAAATATTTTTCGTCCATTGTTCTGCGGTTCTTTAATTCCACACGGCTGCCTGAAAGTAACACGATGATTACGGAGTGACTCTTTATTCATCCTCCGTCTGTCCAATTCTCTCTCTCTCTCTCTCTCTCTCTCTGATACTGTTCCCTTTTTTAATGAGAAAGTTTCTTTATTTTAAGGTTTAAACTCGACTACTGAATGTGTGTGTGTGTGTGTGTGTGTGTGTGTGTGTGTGTGAGAGAGAGAAGAACCAAGGTCAATGTAAAAGTTATTTGTGTGGAACACGACCGTATTCTCTCGTCCATAAAGAGTTCATCCTGTCAGAAATGTGTGTTTAAAGCATCAGGGTCAATTAGAGGTCATTAAATATCCGTTACACCACATTGCTCCTGAGTTCTGGATTGTGATTGGTCAGAAGGTGTTGATTAATTCTCTCTAACAGCAGCTCTGACAGTAATGCAGCTGCGAATCACAGGTTTATATTAATGTACTCGTTCTGATACGTTATCGTTTCTATAGCAACAGCTCATTCACAGGGACGTGTGTACAGCAGACGCTCCGCTGATAATAAACGTGTTTAAAAGATTGTTGTTATGGTGACGTTTTCTTGAAGTAAGGAGATGTTTATGTAACATTGATGGAAGGAGTCTCCAGTGTCAGCGCTTTGTAACAGTCAGAGGTAAAGCTGTAACTTTAAGTTTTCGATATCTTCAGGACGGAGGAGTTTACGTTTTTTTTGCGTTTTCTCGCTAACAACAACGTCAAGCTGCGTTTTTTTTGTCTTATTAACTTGAAGAGAGAGAGAAAAGAGAAGCTGGTGAGGGAACGACTGTTTATAGCTGCTCTAACGTAAGTGACAACATGTGCTTGGACTGCTATTATTATTATTATTATTATTATTGTTGTTATTGTTGTTGTTGTTGTTATTGTTGTACGTTTTGAATCAGCAGATGATCGACCTGGTGTGTGTTTCTCTGTAAACCTTCTGTTTCATTCTAGCTGCGATCGATAAATTTGAAGAGAGAGAAAGCACAGGATTAAAAGGTACATAGCTTCTCCCTCTTTTAATCACCACAATAGCACATCTTACCCTCCCTCCCTCTCTCTCTCTCTCTCTCTCTCTCTCTCTCCTTTTCCTTTTCCTTTCATTATTCTTTTGTAGCTTTGCTTTCATCCTCACTTTAAATGGACCTACAAAGTCACCTGTACTTTGAATTAACAGAGAGAGAGCGAGAGAGAGAGAGAGCGAGAGAGAGAGATAGAGGGATAGCAGAGATAAGGAACTTAAATGGAAGTCGGTGTGTGTGTGTGTGTGTGTGTGTGTGTGTGTGTATCTCATGAGGATGAACGACGTTATGAGGACAAAAATTATATTTCCCATAAGAGAGATACATTGAATTGTGTAGTGGGGGCCATGGGGAGGACTAGGGGTGTGTGTGTGTGTGTGTGTGTGTGTGTGTGTGTGTGTGTGGTAAATACAGTATGTCTAGGACCACTGTAAGGATCTCACAAGTCATTTTCTCTTACGTTACTGTGAGTATGAGAACATTTGGTTCCCACAAGTACAGTAATACTGTGTGTGTGTGTGTGTGTGTGTGAGTGTGTGTGAGTGTGTGTGAGTGTGTGTACATCTTATGAGGATGAAAGACATTATAAGGGCAAAAATTATGGTTCCCACAAAGGAGATGCATTGAAACGTAGTGTGTGTGTGTGTGTGTGCGTGTGTGTGCGTGTGTATGTGTGTGTATATGCGTGCACGTGTGTGTGTGTATGTGTGTGTATGCGTGGACGTGCGTGTGTGTGTGTGTGTACGTGTGTGTGTGTGTGTATGCGTGCACATGTGTGTGTATGCATGGACGTGCACGTGTGTGTGTGTGCATGTATGTGTGTGTATATGTGTGTGTGTGTGTATATGCGTGGACGTGCGTGTGTGTGTGTGTGTGTGTGTGAGTGTGTGTGTATATGCGTGCACGTGTGTGTGTGTGTGTGTGTACGTGTGTGTGTGTGTGTATGCGTGCACATGTGTGTATGCATGGACGTGCACGTGTGTGTGTATGTGTGTGTGTGTGTGTGTATATGCGTGGACGTGCGTGTGTGTGTGTGTGTGTGTGTGAGTGTGTGTGTATATGCGTGCACGTGTGTGTGTGTGTGTGTGTGTATGTGTGGATGTGCGTGTGTGTGTGTGTTCTGATTTCTACTTCTAATGTTTGCGACAAATGATTTAAACACTATATAGTTTAAGCTCTTTGAATATGCATGAATATGCAAATTAAAAACAACCCCATATCTTTCATGCTAGCCATAACGTTACCATGACAACCACCTACGGATATTAGCTATCGTGCTAGCTTAGCGTTGAGATTTTACAGCAAAAAGTTTCCAGGTACCATATTTCATATACAGAATGAATTAATGAAATAACTATAATAAAGTATATTGTTTATTTGTTTGTTTACTTGTTTATTACGTCCTACAGGCTGATTGCTGTTTAATGTTTATCGTGATCTTAAAAATTAGAGTTTAAATGTTTAAACATCACACTGAAGAGTTCAAGAGGGTTTAAAAAAGATGTTTTTTTAAAAAAAATAAACTGAAATAAAGGTCCTGTGTTTGTTCTGTCAGTATTTTATGAGTGTGTTTGTTAGCACTGAACTTCCTGTCACTGATTTCTTAACTGAGAGTGACAGCGTGCTATTAGTGGCCATTTGATTGGTGGAAAAATAGAAAGAAATAAGAATCCCGGTTCCACGGTGCTTGTTCAAGGCCTCCGTCGTGAAGCGTTCTCCTCTCGAGCGAGGACGAAGAAAGAAAAAAACGAACCAAACGCTTTCTTAGAAACTCAAAGCGCTCTTATGTAGAAATAATTTTAAACCTAAGGTTACATCGGTGCGTATGTTTATTGCAGTTGCTTAAAAATAATGTGACATTCAAGAAATGATTCTAGTTTAAATATAATAACTCCTCAGATGAATACATTACTCTATGCTGTATATGAATCATCTCCATTCGAGTAACGAACACGTTCTCCATATTGACGTCTTTTTGTTGAAAGATGATGTAACTTGCTTGTCTGCGAGATGAAGGTTGATGAAACATCCACGTTTTGGTGTGAAACATTTTTCGAGACGCTTTGAAAATGGCGTTTTCGCTTTACAGGAGAGTTCACAGGTTCCTTCTTTAACAACACACACACACACACACACACGCATACACACACACACACACGCACACACGCACACACACACACACACACGCACACACGGCATTAAACGCAGATTAAACACGACGGACCTGAGTGATGAAAGTGCCTTTAATGAATCCGGAAGTCGAGAGTGTGTGAATATTAAATCAAGAAGAAATAACATTCTGTTGTAGTGAAGTATTTATTTAAATGTGTGTGTGTGTGTGTGTGTGTGTGTGTGGATGTGTGTGTGTGTGTGTGTTCTGTGTTAAGAAACAATAAGTATTTATTCATCTGGACCACTGAACAAATAAAATATATAAAAATAAAACCTGCCTTGTGTTTTGTTTGCTGATGAATCAAATGAATTCAGTTAATTATGGAAATATTTATTTGTCATTTATTTTGTAAAGTGACTGAATTCAAGAATGATGCTGTTATTATAATGATATAATTATATATAATTATATATAATTATAATCATATTTATATAACAACAACAACAAAATTACAACATAATTACTTTATTTGTTTGATTTGGTTTGTTTTACGTTTTAATTTTTGTATTTAAGCTTTACATGTTGATTTGCTGTGCATTTTATTCACCCATTTGTTTTGCATGTTAATGTTAGCGTGTTAGCATAAATCGCACAATTTTGTTTCAAAATCAACTTTATAAAATGTTTTAATATATATATTAATTTTAAAAAAATAGCTGAAAATGCCAGCAAGTTAAAAATGTTATTGATGAAACGTCGGAGCCAATCCGTTTTCTCTAGGCAAATGAAGCTTGTGCGGTATTGGCTTAGCAGGGCGAGGGGGCGGAGCTTGTAGAAATGAGGGTTTTTTCAAATTTGCATATTCATAGAATCTGGATTTCTGCACTTTTTCTGCCTTATGATGTCTTTTTTTTGTCAAGCTCCACTTGTTATTATTGTTATTAAATAAAAAGATTATTTTATGGATCATATTTTAAAGGGATTATCCTTTCCATAGATTCATGTTATTATTATTTTTTTAACAACTGAAAGTTCAGCTTATTTCGTATACGTTTACGAGAAGATTCCACATAAACAACTCGCTCTTGGGACATTTAAAACTTTACAACATTACAAAACCTTTCTCTATATTTTTTTTTTACTTTTAGGCGTTCACTTGGTGATGTAACTTCCTGTCTTATTACTGAAGGTTGAGGAAATCCGGAAAGGTTGAACATGCCATCATTTCATAACTGCTTTTTAAATCAGTGTTCCTCTCTCTCTCTCTCTCTCTCTCTCTCCCTCTCTCACACACACACACACACACACACTTTAAAAGTAACGCAGATTAAAAAAAAGATGGAAGCCAGTGATGAAGCTGAAGCGTACGTGAACGTTAATCCACGAGGGAAGAGTTTTTCTACTGAAAGTAAGAACTTTTGAAACATTTTAATAAAAAAAAAAAAAAAAGATTCTTACATGTAAATTATTTTATACGTTTTATGTGTATTGGGTTTGAAAAATGGGCTTATAAATTATTGTTAGGATTATTATCTAATTAATATTTATACCAAGATGTGGTCTGAAATATGAAATATGTTTTGTATTATTAATTTACAGTTCGTGTGTGTAGTTGTTATGACAACGCAGTGTGTGTATTCTGTAACTTATACATCAATCATATTATTGAGAAAGATGCTTTTAATTACAAAGATAATGTATTATAAATGTAAACCTCTTACTTTGACAGGAGTGTGTGTGCGTGTGTGTGTGTGTGTGTGTGTGTGTGTGTGTGTGTGTGTGCATGTGTGTGTGTGCTGGGGGTGTGTGTGTGTGTGTGTGTGTGTGTGTGTGCTTTTATTTAAAAAATGAAGAGAAATGTTTGTTTTTGGGGGCTTGATTTAGGAGTACCTTAGCATTAATAATGGAAGATCCTCACAAGTTCCTCATTTTGTCATGTTATTGTGTGTCTGAGAGCATTTGTTTCCTACATGTAGAGTACAGTGATATCTTAGTGTGTGTGTGTGTGTGTGAGAGAGAGAGAGAGAGAGAGAGAGAGACGGAGAGAGAGAGAGATAGAGAGAGGAAATATAAATATATGTTCTATAAGACCACCAGATGGACCTCATAACTCATTTTGTCACATTACTGTGTGTGTGTGTAAGAGAACAGTGTCCCCACAAGTAGAGTAACACATGAACGTGTGTGTGATGTATATGTGTGTGTGATGTATATGTGTGTGTGTGTGTGTGTGTAAGGCACTGGAAAGGCCAGTTTCAGGACCTACAGGATGGTTGCAGTTAGTTTTGGGGTGCTGTGTGTCCTGCAAGCGACGCTTAACATCACTCTGCGGCTGCACGGTACGTTTGCACGTTTGGAACGTAATGACTTGGTTACGATTTGACGACGCTTTATTTTTACACTCCACTAAATTCCAGTTCTAGGCTTTTCCTGTGGAAGTGTGTGGTATAAATTACAAACTACTGGATAATTAAGATGGCAGGTAATAAGACAGTTGAACTAAATTTCACTGAAATGTCTGAAAGGTTCCAGGAATTAAGTAGAGAATAAAATAAGTTTAATAAAATAAGAAATATTTTGCATTTTGCATATATATAAAAGACGCCTTCTGAAATAATGACGTTAAATGTTTCTACATTTAAAAAAAATCCTATAAAGAGCAGTAAACAGTAATAAATGAAACAAAGTCAGTATTTAATGTGACGATCCTTCGCTTTAAATAAATAAAGCAGTATCTGAGGTGCAGTGTGTGCAGTTTTATAAGGAAATGAGCTGGAAGTGTTACTGAGCATCTTGCAGAAGCAGCCACAGTTCTTCTGGAGACTTTGACTGTCGACTCGCTTCTTATTTCTGCAGCGAAACCCAGCAGCCTTCATTATGTTTTTATCTGAAAAGTGTCTCTTATGGAATCTGCTGCTTTCTTTACTGACATACAAACATTTTTCTGTAACGTTTCACTTTGTGCTGGAAAACTAATGTTTGGAATCTAAAGTGTTTTTGTACTGAATCAATAATGTAGAAGTCAGAAAATAAACATCTGTAACAAAGTTTGTACTAAAAAATAGGGTGCCAAGACTTTTGCACAGTACTGTAAGTATATATTATGATATTATATATGTTAGCCAACAGAAAGAGCGACGTACAGACCAACATCAGCCTTTTGTTCAAGGAGAAAAATCAGCTGCAGAACAATTACACCAGCCTCCTCATGGACAAAACCCATCTGCAGCGAAAGCTGGAAGATGCTGAAGGGAAACTCTCAAAATGTAGTAAGTCAGAAAAAACACATTAAGTAATAGAAGGTAATAATGAAACAACAACAACAACAACAACAATAACAATAACAACAACAACAGATGACGAGGAAAGTGTTGAATCTTACGTAGCTCCAGATCTGTCCTACTTTCAGTTCACACTCTTTAACATCCCCACATGAGGTCATAAAAAATAAACCACTGTGTGTGGTGCAGTTATGGGAAAATAACTAATGCTGGGGAGGTGTGATGAAGCAGAGTTACCGTTACAACCCTGAAGCACGTCAGCAAGTGGTTTATTCCTCTTACAACTTTTTATTTATTAAAGAATGACACATCATACAATTGCTATAAACACTTTCTCTATTTCAGCTATAAACACTTTCACTATTTCAGCTATAAACACTTTCACTATTTCAGTTATAAACACTTTCTCTATTTCAGTTATAAACACTTTCTCTATTTCAGCTATAAACACTTTCTCTATTTCAGTTATAAACACTTTCTCTATTTCAGCTATAAACACTTTCTCTATTTCAGCTATAAACACTTTCTCTATTTCAGTTATAAACACTTTCACTATTTCAGCTATAAACACTTTCTCTATTTCAGCTATAAACACTTTCACTATTTCAGTTATAAACACTTTCTCTATTTCAGTTATAAACACTTTCACTATTTCAGTTATAAACACTTTCACTATTTCAGTTATAAACACTTTCTCTATTTCAGTTATAAACACTTTCACTATTTCAGTTATAAACACTTTCACTATTTCAGTTATAAACACTTTCACTATTTCAGCTATAAACACTTTCTCTATTTCAGCTATAAACATTCACTATTTCAGTTATAAACACTTTCACTATTTCAGTTATAAACACTTTCACTATTTCAGTTATAAACACTTTCTCTATTTCAGTTATAAACACTTTCACTATTTCAGTTATAAACACTTTCTCTATTTCAGTTATAAACACTTTCACTATTTCAGTTATAAACACTTTCACTATTTCAGTTATAAACATTCACTATTTCAGTTATAAACACTTTCACTATTTCAGTTATAAACACTTTCACTATTTCAGTTATAAACACTTTCTCTATTTCAGTTATAAACACTTTCACTATTTCAGTTATAAACACTTTCTCTATTTCAGTTATAAACACTTTCACTATTTCAGTTATAAACACTTTCTCTATTTCAGCTATAAACATTCACTATTTCAGTTATAAACACTTTCACTATTTCAGTTATAAACACTTTCACTATTTCAGCTATAAACACTTTCTCTATTTCAGTTATAAACACTTTCACTATTTCAGTTATAAACACTTTCTCTATTTCAGCTATAAACACTTTCACTATTTCAGTTATAAACACTTTCACTATTTCAGTTATAAACACTTTCACTATTTCAGTTATAAACACTTTCACTATTTCAGTTATAAACACTTTCACTATTTCAGTTATAAACACCAGCCTCTTTATTTTCCCTTCTGAAAGTTAGACAAAAACAAACAAACAAACAAACAAAAACGCAGCTTGTCATGTTACAGAGAAACCTCAAAGTAGAAACTTAAAGCTTTGTCTCTTGAACTATATTATAACTACATTTTTTTAAACAATGATTTTTTTGTCTTTTAGTCCACGTTAACAACATCAGACCCTCCAACTTCAGCAAGGAGGAGAATCAGCTGGAGGACGATTATAACAAGCTGCTGACAGAAAGACAAGAACTGCTCCAGCAGCTGGCCAACAAGCGAAATGAACTCTCAGTAGCAGGTAATCACAAAAATTATACAAATTTAGTTTTATAGAGAAATATATATGAGAAAAAAAAAACATTACAAACAATCTTTCAACCTGTTTACCTTTTTTTCTAACAAAAAACATTCTCAAAATAACATTTTTTAAAAATAATGTCAAAAAACACGTCAACATTATGACATTTATTTAAGCAAAATAATTCAATGCAAAATATATTTTTGAATGAAAATAAAGAGCTTCATCGATTTTATTTTTAATGACTATTTTCAATTAACTCTCATTTCCCAGAAATTCTGCTGTTACCTTTTACAATGTCATGTTTTCTTGGTGTACAAATAAAAAGTTGGACAAATAAAATAAATAAATAAACTCTGTCATTCAACCATTTCTTCATTCTTTGTACATTTTTATGTATTATATTAAAAAATAAGTGAATGTCATATTTTGAAAATGTATTTATTTTTAATATCACTTGTTGCCAGTTTATCTATTTATCTATTTATTTCTTTCTTTATTTATTTATTTAACAGATTTTACAACTGTTAGAAAAGAACTTCTTCTTTTACACTTAAAACTCGTTTGTGTTGGATAATAACTAAAATTTATAAGTGAATTAATTTGTATAAAAACATATCACACCTAACATCACAGCACATTAATCCAGTCCATGATCCTTGCTATTTTTGCATTTCTTTGTCTTTAAGTCTTTTTTTTTTTAAATAATGCTACACTATTAATATATTGCTAACAAAATCTTTATTATCCTCCAAACAGCAGCGGCTAGTGCAGGCGAGTTAAAAAAAAATACATATATATATATATATATATATATATATATATATATATATATATATATATATATATATATAAAAACAGATATAAACCAGAAAGTGCAGTTTTCATTCGTATGTATGTATTTGTCCTGTTTTTGTTACATTTAAGCACGTGTACTTCCATTTTGTTCTTTTAAAGACAATAGTATGGATCATTATGGATCTTCTTTTCTGTTTCATTAACTGTAAATAAAACTATTTGCTCTTTTCAGCCAACAGGCTGCAGGATTTACAGAGCAGTATGAGGAGCATGCACAGGGAGAATTATGGGTTACAGAAGGAGAACAGCCAGCTGCGATCTGAACAAGCGCGACTGCAGCGAGAGCTACTGAGCGCTCAGAGCAAATGTTCCTCATGTAAGTCACAAAATAACACCAATTTACCAGAGCTCAGATTTCAGAACTGTGAATTACGTAATGTTTCATCATAAAGGAAACAGGGCTACAGTTCTAAGAGTTACATGTTTATTAAATATCATTATCAACTATTTTATTTTCTCTTGGATCCAAAAGAGTTTTGTTTGGAAAAGAAATTTATTAGCTGCTTCTTGGATTATTTCTGAGTCATTTTTTTTTAACATCATCATCAAAAAGTTTTGCAAAAAGAGTACTCCTGCTAACTGAGAAACATTTCTTGGTATCTCGGTATTTTTAGAGAACGTGTAGTTAGAGCTCTGAATGTCATGTTTGTGGATGTGGGTGTGAGGAAATAAGCGTTAGTTAAGCACTTCTGTTTGGATGTAACGGAGAAGGAGCTCAAAAGCTCGAGCAGAAACTCTACGAGAAACTGAGATGTTTTTTCAGACAAGTTTTCGATTTTCAGTTCATCAAGTCCAATTTTTCAGTTCATGAAACTCTTTGCACCTGTCCTGCGTTGTCTTTTTCCATCATGGCCTAGTGACGATTATAACGTTCAGCGCTCGTGACAGTGACATGAGCATCTGTTACACAAAAAGGGATTCTGGATCATCGTCGTTTCACTTATCAGTAGATACATTTCGTCTTTAAAGTGATGAGAACAGACGAGAATTTAAACCAAGCAGACGAGCGAACGAGTTAAAAAACCCAGAGCTGTCAAAATATTTCCTCCTGCCATCCCATAATATCCACACATCCCAGAATAGCAACGGCTCAATTGCACTGTCCTGCTGTCAGCCATTTTACATTACTGCGGCCAGAAATCACAAAAATGAGAAAAAATGATATAAATTACACATATCGTAACTGTAGAACTTTCTAGAGCACGAAAACCGAATCTGTCGTTTTTATTGATTCTCTATCAATTATTATTCTACATTCTATTCCTGAATCTAGATAAATGATTATTCTTGACTCTAACTATTTTTAGTTTTTTTTTTCCTGATTCTAGATAAATGCTTATTCTATATTCTAACAATTTTATTTGTTTCTGATTTTAAATAAACAATTATTCTATTTTGTTTTTTTTTCTGATTCTAGATGAATGATTACTTTAGCTTCTATCTATTTTGTCCCCCCGATTCTAGATAAACGATTATTCTAGATTGTAAAAAAAAAAAAAAATTATTTCAGATAAATGATTATTCTAGACTCTAACTATTTTGTTTTTTTTCCTGATTCTAGATAAACGCTTATTCTATATTCTTACAATTTTATTTGTTTCTGATTCTAAATAAATAATTATTCTATATTCTAACAATTGTTTTATTTTTTAATCTAGATAAACAATTATTTTAGATTCTAACTATTTTGGATTTTTTCCACCTGATTCTAGATAAATGCTTATTCTAGATTCTAATATTGTTTTTTTTCCGATTCCAGATAAACAATTAGTCTAGACTCTATTTTGTTTCCCCCCTTGATTTTAGATAAATGATTATTCTAGGCTCTAACTGTTTTGTTTTTTTCTGATTCTAGATACATGATTATTGTAGGTTCTTACTATGTTGTATCTTCTGATGCATTTTTAAAGTTTTGGATGTGACCTGAACATTTCTGTTGTTATTGTGACCTTAATGTTTCATAAATATCATAAAAGCTGTCCTCAATCTTTCCTTTTCAGGAAGAGAGAAAGAATCGAGTAAATCTGAGTTGAGATTCTGAGAGAGGAGAGAAGGGAGGAGTTCCAGAGCGATTAGAGCGCACTGCTTTGGGAAATAAAAACAGAAAGCTCAGACACCGAACACAAACTCTCGGAAGAAGATTGTAACTGTAACAGACATTCACACTACACTTTAATGTTTAATAAAAACACACTGTCGAAATGAATGATGTAGAAATCCTCTGGATGAGTGTGTGTCGAGTAAAAACACATCTTATACACGTTACACCGAACAAGTCAAATTTATATCTAAAAAATGAGTGTGAGCTGAAAGTATCTGAGATTTTATCTCATAAAAATACATTCAATAATTCAGAATATTTGAAATATTACACACTAATCTTCTGTTTCCGTCTCTTTAACGCCCCACGTACGCCACGTTGTATTAAATTAAATGTAATTGATTTTAATTTAAATGGAGGTTCTTTAGAGTGATGTCATCGCAGAACCATTTGTGGTTCCCTAAAGAACCTTTACAGTGCGATTTATTTAATTATTTTTATTTCTTTTGAAACCTAAAACGCAGTGTCACTCTGAACACTACAGCAATATCGCACTCTTTCTTTCTCTTTCTCTCTATTCTTCTGTCTCTCTCCCTCTCTCTTTATTCTACTGTTCCCTGTTCTCTATTTCTTTGTCTCTCTCTCTCTCTCTTTATTCCTCGTCCCAGCTTCTCCGCTCAGTCTTTCTCTCTTCTGTAATTTTATTCTTTTTCCCACTTATTGTCTATTCTCTCTCTCTCTCTCTCTCTTTCTTTCTCTTTCCGTCTCTCTCAGGGGTTTAGTAAGACTTGAACACTCGTCCATATCGATCCGGAGATTAGCTCGACTCCTGCTCCTCCCTCGGGCCGGTTACCACGGAGACACAAAACGTGGGAAGAGGTTTTGCTATCCCACAATTCCCTGTGCTCCTTTACTTCTCTCTTATCTCTTTCTTCTTATTCTCTCTCTCTCTCTCTCTGCCCCAATCACTCTCCTCCTTCTCTCTATCTCTCATTTGTCCCAGTGTTCTCTTCCTCTCTCAGTATTTTTTCAGTTGTTCTCTTTTTGTTTTTTCCTCTCGTTCTCTCTCTCTCTCTCTCTCTCTCTCTCTCTCTCTCTCTGTCTGTCTCCTCCGTAACCCTGTGTTCATCTCCTGCTGGGCTTTAAACTCTGAACAGCATCACTAAAGAGGAACTAAGTGTCTCTCTGCAGGAAGCAACACACACACACACACACACACACACACACAGAGAGACTGGTAATTCCCAAACTAAAGCTCTTATAAGAAAAATCTCTTTAGTATCTATCTATCTATGTATCTATCTATCTATCTATCTATGCACAAATGAATTCCTTTGTTTGTAATTCTTTCTCTTTTTTCTATAGCAGCCTCAGCTGTATCTCTCTCCATCTCTCTCTCTCTCTCTCTCTCTCTCTCTCTCCAAGCCCCTTAAAGAGTGATACTATTTCTCTCTTCCTTCCTTCCTTCCTTCCTTCATTCCTTGTTTCTCTCTTTCTGTCTCTCTTTTTGTCTCGCTTATTTCTCTGTCTCTCTTTATTTTTCCCTCTCTCATCCCTCTAGCAGCATCAGCTGTATCTCTCTATCCACCTTTCTCCCTCTATCCTTCTCTCTTTGAGCCCTTAAAGAAGATTATTATTTCTCTATCTATCTATCTATCTATCTATCTGTTGTTTATAATTTTCTCTCTCTCTCTTTGTCTCCCATGAAGAAGGGAAGAGAGAGATTACCATTAGTGATATCCAGGGTGGAACAGATAAAGAAAAAAACAGAGCTATGAGAAAGAAAACAGGAAATTGCATTGAGCAAAAAAAAAAAAGGACAAAATGGGACAGAAGGCTCAGAGTGGAGGGTCACTGGGGAACCTGTCTGTCTGTCTGTCTTCCTGTCTGTCTGTCTGTCTGTCTGTCTTCCTGTCTGTCTTCCTGTCTGTCTAACCGTCTATCTTCCTGTCTGTCTGTCTGTCTGTCTTCCTGTCTGTCTGTCTGTCTGTCTTCCTGTCTGTCTGTCTGTCTGTCTTCCTGTCTGTCTGTCTGTCTGTTTCTCTCTCAGCCTGTCTTCAGCTCGTAATCTTTTCTCTTTTCTGCTGTCAGACTCTGATCTGAAGGACAGACGAATTCCCAGGCAGCTTTGTATGAATGCATGTGTGTGTGTGTGTGTGTGTGTGTGTGTGTGTTTGCCTTGGCTAATATTCGGCTCTGATGCAACATAACGATCACAGACAGAAACTTCAGCATCAACCTTCAGATATATCAGTCTCGCTGCATGACTCTGTCTCTCTTTATAAATATCTAACGCTTCTTACGTCTTCTGCTTTATCTGTCTTTTAGAGTGAATTTGACTTAAAAAGCGCTATTTCTGTCATTTTATAGAGTAGAAAGACGAAAACCCAAAACAAAAACATTTCATGAGTTAATCCTTGACTCTCCGCCGTCTCCGACACCTTTTTTTTTTGGCCTCAGTGAGCATTTAATAAACGTGTGTGTAAATGATTTTTTTATCATCAAACCAAAGAGAAATTCCTGCTGATATTCTTTGAACTCGTGCGCATGTTGATAAACACAAATCAGCCATAAATTTCGCTCAAGTCATTAATATGAAACGGCTGAGTTGGTGTGTAATTGAATAAATAAGTGATTTAACCTCATCAGCGCAATATGTATATAAAATCACAGTAACTCATCAACAGTTCTACAATTAAATCAGTCGAGCTTCACGTAAGAGTGTAACTGGTGTAAAGTGTGTAAAGGGTGTAAATGATGTAAACAGTGTAACTGGTGTAAAGTGTGTAAATGATGTAAACAGTGTATAAATAGTAAAGGGTGTAAATGGCGTAAAGGGTGTAAATGATGTAAAGTGTATAAAGTGTGTAAAGTGTGTAAAGGGTGTAAAGGGTGTAAATGATGTAAATGTAAAGGATATAAAGGGTGTAAAGGGTTTAACTGGTGTAAAGTGTGTAAATGATGTAAAGTGTATAAAGTGTGTAAAGGGTGTAAACGGGGTAAAGGATGTAAATGTAAAGGATGTAAAGGGTGTAAAGGGTGTAAAGGGTGTAAATAATGTAAAGTGTATAAAGTGTGTAAAGGGTTTAAACGGGTTAAAGTGTATAAATGATGTAAAGTGTGTAAAGTGTTTAAAGGGTGTAAATGATGTAAAGGGTGTAAATGTAAAGGGCGTAAAGGGTGTAAATGATGTAAAGTGTATAAAGTGTGTAAAGGGTGTAAACGGGTAAAGGGTGTAAAGGGTGTAAATGTAAAGGATGTAAAGGGTGTAAAGGGTTTAACTGGTGTAAATGGTGTAAATGATGTAAAGTCTATAAAGTGTGTAAAGTGTGTAAAGGGTGTAAAGGGTGTAAACGGGTAAAGGGTGTAAATGATGTAAATGTAAAGGATATAAAGGGTGTAAAGGGTTTAACTGGTGTAAAGTGTGTAAATGATGTAAAGTGTATAAAGTGTGTAAAGGGTGTAAACGGGGTAAAGGGTGTAAATGTAAAGGATGTAAAGTGTGTAAAGGGTGTAAAGGGTGTAAATGTAAAGGATGTAAAGGGTGTAAAGGGTGTAAAGGGTGTAAATGTAAAGGGTGTAAAGGGTGTAAATGTAAAGGATGTAAAGTGTGTAAAGGGTGTAAAGGGTGTAAATGTAAAGGATGTAAAGGGTGTAAAGGGTGTAAAGGGTGTAAATGTAAAGGGTGTAAAGGGTGTAAATGTAAAGGATGTAAAGTGTGTAAAGGGTGTAAATGTAAAGGGTGTAAAGGGTGTAAAGGGTGTAAATGTAAAGGTTGTAAAGGGTGTAAAGGGTGTAAATGTAAAGGGTGTAAAGGGTGTAAATGTAAAGGGTGTAAAGGGTGTAAAGGGTGTAAATGTAAAGGATGTAAAGGGTGTAAAGGGTGTAAATGTAAAGGATGTAAATGTAAAGGATATAAACGATGTAAACATTAAGTAAGAAGTTCAATTCAATTCAATTTTATTTGTATAGTGCTTTTAACAATAGACATTTTCACAAAGCAGCTTTAGAGAAATAAATAAACTTAGGATATAAATTTTAAATTTAAATTTATTCCTAATGAGAAGCCAGAGATGAAGGTGGTGAGGAAAAACTCCCTGAGACGATATGAGGAAGAAACCTTGAGAGGAACCAGACTCAGAAGGAAACCCATCCTCATCTGGGTGACTCCGGAGAGTGCGATTATAAATCATTCCCTCTATAACTGTGTGCTACATGGACAAATAGTGCGATTGTGTAACCAGGAGATTCATTACAGTTTTCACATGAAGTTATTAAACTGTTCACTGATGGAGACTTGAGCGCTGAACTGTTCATAGCAACTGAAGTCCAAAGCCATCTTCATGGTTACTAAGTGGAATCATCTGCAGTGATCTCATGTATCTTCAGGCCGTCCGTGTAGGAGATCCTCCTCATCCTCAGCAGCAGCGAGTGATTTCCAGGTGATGAGAACAGCAACCAGAAGCAGGGCATCAGGATGGATCAGGCAGGTCCGGAGAGCAGAAGGGGTCAGGATCACTGCCGTCTCAGGAGCAGCATGTGTAACTCGAGAGAGAGAAGTTTTAAGAAAAGATAGTAGCAGATGAGATGGACACAAACACACACCCTGATGTGGAGCTGATTTTCCTGAAGCCTGTTATTCTGTGCTGTGGCTTCACTTTTCTCGCCTACATCACGCCTACTGGCCATTTTATACACTGACCATTTGTTCAGGTTTCACTTAGAAATAATTCATTTAATTATACATATATATAGCTAAATTTATATTCCCTCGTGCTATGGTTGCTATGGTAACTTCCATCCAAACACTGTAGGTTCCTAATTAAAACGAACAGTTCGACTGTAACATAAACATCAGTCGATACCCTAAAAGGTCAGGAAGGACTGCGGGGGCTCGGTGCAGAACCACACTGACATCGTAATCGTGTGTGATTTGCTGCTGCAGAACGTCCGAGCAGCAAACCAGTTAAATCCACTATTAATCATGTAAACAACAATAAAAATAAAGCAGTTGTTTCTCGGTATATTGAAAGAAAATTGATCAAAGGAGAAGCGGTGCGTCCTGTGCACACTCCTGCGCCATCTTTAGAGGAAAACCGTTATAGCGAGATAGTCACTTCCTGTATTAGCAACAGAGTCACTTCCTGTATTAGCGACAGTCACTTCCTGTATTAGCGACAGAGTCACTTCCTGTATTAGCGACATAGTCACTTCCTGTATTAGCGAGATAGTCACTTCCTGTATTAGCGAGATAGTCACTTCCTGTATTAGCGACATAGTCACTTCCTGCATTAGCGACATAGTCACTTCCTGTATTAGCGAGATAGTCACTTCCTGTATTAGCGAGATAGTCACTTACTGTATTAGCGAGATAGTCACTTCCTGTATTAGCGAGATAGTCACTTCCTGTATTAGCGACATAGTCACTTCCTGTATTAGCGACATAGTCACTTCCTGTATTAGCGACAGAGTCAATTCCTGTATTAGCGAGATAGTCACTTCCTGTATTAGCGACATAGTCACTTCCTGTATTAGCGACATAGTCACTTCCTGTATTAGCGACAGAGTCACTTCCTGTATTAGCGACAGAGTCACTTCCTGTATTAGCGAGACAGTCACTTCCTGTATTAGCGACATAGTCACTTCCTGTATTAGCGAGATAGTCACTTCCTGTATTAGCGAGATAGTCACTTCCTGTATTAGCGAGATAGTCACTTCCTGTATTAGTGAGATAGTCACTTCCTGTATTAGTGAGATAGTCACTTCCTGTATTAGCGACATAGTCACTTCCTGTATTAGCGAGATAGTCACTTCCTGTATTAGCGAGATAGTCACTTCCTGCATTAGCGACATAGTCACTTCCTGTCTTTTTTGTTTTGTTTCCATAACACTTCATTTCAAATCAGAAATGGACACAGACCCAGCGTCAGTTTACTTCCCTTTTTTATTGTTTATTTATTTATTTATTTATTTATTATTCTTTTTTTGTCTTTTTTTAATTTATCAACTCAATAAAAGTAATAAACATGACAACATAGCATGTACAGGCCAACTGTTCTTAATGCCCGTTGTCATGGTTACCTTATATCAGAAGCTCGAGGTCAAGGTCGAGGTCAAGGTCGAGGTTGCCATAGTGATCTTACTATTTAGTATAAAAAGACAACAGAGAGTGAAAGT
>NC_069736.1:18331448-18336448 GCF_027358585.1 Pangasianodon hypophthalmus | reverse complement strand
CTGATTAGTGAAAAGATGAACTTCAGATCCTCAGCGTCACATCGGCGTCACACTACAACTCCCAGAACACGACGCGGCCTACAAACATGGCCGCCGCAAACTACAACACCCAACACTCACAAACCCTTTTCACGCTGAAGCTCGTTGTCGTTCTGATCACACACACCTGAACCCAATCACACACAATCACACTCCCAGTGTATAAGGACGCACGCTGGCTGAGAAGTACATGTGCTGCGTCTTTGTTATCAGCCGGAAGCGAGCGTGTGTGTCACGTGATTGTGGTTCTGATCTGGTTTCTGGTTCTTCTAGTTGCTTTTTGATTCCTATTTTTTGATATTGATTTGATACTGGATTTGTCTGCCAGCTTTATAAATAAATAAAGTTTTTTTTTCTTTTTTTACCTGCACATGCGGCCGTCCCTGTCGCCTGACAGTCAGAGATAAACACGACATGTTTTATTTTCTGTCACGTTTTATTTTGGAAGGAGAAAAAAAAAAGCTATATAGTAATTTAAAAAAAATTAAATTAGAAATAATGTATAATAACGTTTTTTTTGTTGAACGTTACCACGGAACCACGGTTCTCTAGCATGAGCAAGACAGAAATTTAAATACAGAAAATTATCCCAGAAATGGGACTGAACTTTAGAATGAAAACGTTAATATAAATAAAATAGAAGAGAATTTTAGAATAAAATATTAAACTTTTTGGTATACTGTATATTTTGGATATATTATTTTTATGTTAGAATATGATCAGGGGGGAAAAAAATGCAAGAATTAAACTGAATTTTATAATCCAGTTCTGGACTAGACCAGAATTCCAGAAAAGAACAGGATTTTAGTACAGAACCGAAATTCTAGAGCAGGACTGAATTTTACAATAAGATGTAAAATGGGAAAACTCTAGAATCCTGTAAAATCCTAGAAATGGGAGAGAATTTTTCCAATGGAATCAGATTTTAGGATAAAATGTTTTTTTGAAATATATATTTTGGGTTTTGGAGCATAATTCTAGAAAGAAGCAGCATTTTATAACGGATGCCGGTTCTGGACTAGAACACGAAACCTAGAGTAGAATGGAAAATCTAGAACGGGACGGAAAACTAAAAATCCTAGAAATGGGACAGAAATTCTAAAATGGACCTGGATTTTTTGAGTAAAATATTTTCCCTGGATATACGTTTCAGATTTATTTTTGGGTTTTAGAATATCGTAGGAAAAATTCTAGAAAATGGATCTCAGTTGTGGAATGGATCAGGATTTTAGAAAAGAATGAAAATTCCTGAACAGGGCCGAATTCTGTAATGAACTATAAATCTTAGTAACGGGACAGAAATTGTAAAAAGGAACCGGATTGTGGAATAAACTATTTTATCCGTGGATATACTGTATATTCTGGATTTTAGAACATAACAGGGAATAAAATCTCGAAAGAAACAGATTTACGGAAAATTCTAGGACAGGACGGAATTCTATAGCATGAAAAGAGATTGCAAAACCCGACGTCACTTTACTGAAGACGAAGGTACCGTGTTTATTGATAAAAGTCGATTATTATTGTATAAATTATTATTATTTTTGTAAACCAGTGAGCAGGAAATTTCCTGTAAATTCATCGAGTTTCAATTCAAACTTTTGTTAAAGTTACAGTTAAGATGAAACTCAGATGCGGAAAAATAAACAAGATCAAACTGAAGTACATTTACACGCTGTGGGTGGAAACTCAGGGCAATGCAAACTAACACACACACACACACACACACACACACACACACACCACCTACACGTGAACTGTATGAACTGATGGAGTGCCCGTATATACAGAACATATAGAACTCCATAATCCAGAGTTTCTCTAACAGAGAACGTTCTTTCCTGAAGGGAAGAACACTTAATTATCCAAGGAACCCTTGAAGAACCTTTGAAGAACCCTTGAAGAACTCTTTTTTTCTAATCATCTAGAAGATATCTCTTGATATCTGTATATGTTTGATCCTGAGTACTGGTATTAAATTATATTTTAGATTATTTCTGCCATCTTGAGGTCCTTCTGGGTTCTACTCTGGTCCAGGTTCTGCAACATGCGAGCTTAGAGCTTAGAACTTATCAAAAGTCAGTCCTAATGTATGACTGTTGCATAGACTGGATAAAAAAAACAACATAAAGCCATAAAATTTCCTGAGATCAGACTGAGAGCAAGCGTATAGTCTAATTTATATTTATAGACCGTTCCCATGGTAACCGGTTAGCTAGTTAACCAGTTCTGTGGAGAGAGTTACTCCAGATTACAGAGATTCTCTCAAACACATCGAGATTTTACACCTGAATTAATTTATGATTTATGATCATTTTTTACATTTCGTTTTTACAAATGATTTATTTATTACATGTGATTTTTACACATTTCATTTATTTTCTTGTGATTTTGCATGATTTACTTTTTTGTACAATTTTTACTCGATTCTTTTAATTTCAGTGATTTTTACAGATGAATAATTTTTTTTAAAAAGATTTTTTATACAGTTTACTTTCTTGTGATTTTTCATTTAATTTCAAATAATCTTTAAACATGAATTATTTTTTTAATGTGATTTTACAATTTACTTTTACATCCGATTTTTAAAATTATTTATTTATACAAACAATTCATTCACTACTACTATTATTTTTGTGTGTTTTTAAAAATGAATTTTACATTATTCATTTTTTTTACATCAGATTTTTTACAAATGATTTATTTTCATATAGATTTTTATTTGAATGATTTTAAAAGATGAATCATTTCTTACATGGGATTTTTTTACATGATTTGTTTACTTTCAAGTGATTTGTTCACATCATTCATTTATATTGTTGTGATTTTTTTTTTTTTTTTTTACAAATAATTAATTTGATTTCAGGTCATTTTTACACCGTTCATTTAATTTCTAATTATTTTTACACAAATGGTTCATTTAATTTCATCTGATTTTCAGACATGATTCGTTTGTTTTCGCGTGTAGGGAACATGGCTTTATTTTTCTGCTGTGATTTTCTCACATGAATAAATCGATCGTGTGAGTAATTACGATCGTATGTGAACCATGTGTGATTCTTCTGTAAGGGTTCTCCTGCTATGTCTCAGTTCCTCGTCAGGTTCCTCGGTTCCTTCCTTCACAGCTGTGTGTGTGTTTCTCTCTCTCTCTCTCTTCGCCGCTGTCCCCGCTGGCTCGCTCGCTGCCCGTTAAACCGCTGATGTCCATAAAGCTGCTCTGAGACGATCCGTATTGTAAAAAGTGCCATAAACATAACTTTCTATTCCGTTGTTCTGTTGTTGCTGTAAATCGCGGGTTCTCTGCGGACGTATGCCCTGTATACATTAAAGAACAAAGAAGGAGAGAAGGAGGTGAAGATGGAGTGTGGGTGATAAAGAGATAGATAAAGAAAGGGAAAAAGAAAAGAGGGAGTAATAGAGAAGCATGGGAATTGATAGAAAGGGTTATAAAAAAGAGGAGGTGATAAAAAGAGAGATAAAGAGAGGGATAAAAAAAAGGGGAAGAAAGAAGAAGATGCATGAAAGAAAGAAAGAAGAGAAAGAAGGGAGAGAGACAAAGAAAAAAGTATGAAAAAAGAAGAATGTGTGGCTATAGTGAGTGTCTGTTAGTGCGTGTGTTAGTGTGTGATTATAGAGTGTGTGATTAGTGAGTGTGTGTTAGTGTGTGATTATAGTGAGTGTGTGTTAGTGTGTGATTATAGCGAGTGTGTGTGAGTGTGTGATTATAGTGAGTGTGTGATTATAGTGAGTGTGTGTGAGTGTGTGATTATAGCGAGTGTGTGTGAGTGTGTGATTATAGTGAGTGTGAGATTATAGTGAGTGTGTGTTAGTGTGTGATTATAGTGAGTGTGTGATTATAGCGAGTGTGTGTTAGTGTGTGATTATAGCGAGTGTGTGATTATAGTGAGTGTGTGATTATAGCGAGTGTGTGTTAGTGTGTGATTATAGCGAGTGTGTGATTATAGTGAGTGTGTGTTAGTGTGTGATTATAGCGAGTGTGTGATTATAGCGAGTGTGTGATTATAGTGAGTGTGTGATTATAGTGAGTGTGTGTTAGTGTGTGATTATAGTGAGTGTGTGTTAGTGTGTGATTATAGCGAGTGTGTGATTATAGTGAGTGTGTGTTAGTGTGTGATTATAGTGAGTGTGTGTTAGTGTGTGATTATAGCGAGTGTGTGATTATAGCGAGTGTGTGTTAGTGTGTGATTATAGTGAGTGTGTGTTAGTGTGTGATTATAGTGAGTGTGTGATTATAGCGAGTGTGTGATTATAGCGAGTGTGTGATTATAGCGAGTGTGTGTTAGTGTGTGATTATAGCGAGTGTGTGATTATAGCGAGTGTGTTAGTGTGTGATTATAGCGAGTGTGTGTTAGTGTGTGATTATAGCGAGTGTGTGATTATAGCGAGTGTGTTAGTGTGTGATTATAGCGAGTGTGTGTTAGTGTGTGATTATAGTGAGTGTGTGATTATAGCGAGTGTGTTAGTGTGTGATTATAGTGAGTGTGTGTTAGTGTGTGATTATAGTGAGTGTGTGATTATAGCGAGCGTGTGATTATAGTGAGTGTGTGATTATAGCGAGTGTGTGATTATAGCGAGTGTGTGTTAGTGTGTGATTATAGTGAGTGTGTGATTATAGTGAGTGTGTGTTAGTGTGTGATTATAGTGAGTGTGTGATTATAGCGAGCGTGTGATTATAGCGAGTGTGTGATTATAGCGAGTGTGTTAGTGTGTGATTATAGTGAGTGTGTGTTAGTGTGTGATTATAGTGAGTGTGTGTTAGTGTGTGATTATAGCGAGTGTGTTAGTGTGTGATTATAGCGAGTGTGTTAGTGTGTGATTATAGCGAGTGTGTGTTAGTGTGTGATTATAGCGAGTGTGTGATTATAGCGAGTGTGTGTTAGTGTGTGATTATTGCGAGTGTGTGTTAGTGTGTGATTATAGCGAGTGTGTTAGTGTGTGAT
>NC_069736.1:18321448-18326448 GCF_027358585.1 Pangasianodon hypophthalmus | reverse complement strand
GCAGCCCGGCTATAGAGAGAGAGAGAGATAGAGACACACAGAGCAGCTCGGCTATAGAGAGAGAGAGACAGATACACACAGAGCAGCCCGGCTATAGAGAGAGAGAGAGAGATAGAGACACACAGAGCAGCTCGGCTATAGAGAGAGATAGAGACACACAGAGCAGCTCGGCTATAGAGAGAGAGAGAGATAGAGACACACAGAGCAGCCCGGCTATAGAGAGAGAGAGAGAGACAGAGCTACACTTCTTAACCATCTGTCCTAACTATGACCAAATTCCAAAACAATTCTATCCCAAATCTGAAACTATTTGTCTCGACTTCAAAAAGCTGGAGAATGACACACAGCTTCAATATTTGCTTGGAGAAAAATTTCACTCAATTTCATTTCACTAGCGGCATGGAACATCGATGCCTTCTACAAAAAGAGCGAAGAGCTGAGCAAATAGTGATACACTCATGAACTCACACACACACACACACACACACACACATGTGAACTGAGACACAAACTCTCGCACACGCACACACACGCCACTCATAAACCACAGACTGTCCTTTTTTTTGTCTTGTTTTTTCTTCACTTGTTCATCTCATCATTTGAATTGAAAGAGAGCGTGAAAGGAAGAGAGACTCAGAGAGAGAGAGAGAGAGAGAGAGAGAGAGAGAGAGAGAGAGAGAGAGAAAGGCAGTGGATGATTAGCTAAACTGTGACAGTGAGAGTAAAGGTGGGCGGAGCTTGGGTATTTGCTGTTTGTTAGTGGCTGATAGTGGAGTGTTACACTGATGTGTGTGTGTGTGTGTGTGTGTGTGTGTGTCAATCACTAAGCTTATGAGCTGATTATAACTGGTGTATTACTGATGTGTTAATGTGTAATGAGCTGCTCCCTCGTCATTAATACAGCCGCCTCTGATTGTACACCAACACGTCTCTTTCTGCCTCTTTTATTCCTCTGTGCGAGGTGAAAGCGGCGCCGTGCGTTAACGTCGTCTCCGCTCTCGCCGTCATTACCGAGACCTGGGAAGTTGTGCTGAGGAAAAGTTCTAGCAAAAAAAAAAAAAAAAAACGAAGAAGAGGAAGAGAAGAGACGAGAGGCGACGTTTCTCACTTTGATGTGACATGAAGAGCTTCATCTTCCACTTTCATCAGGACCAGAGAAAGAGAGAGAGAGAGAGAGAGAGAGAGAGAGAGAAGGTGGGGATGGAGACGGAGAGCGAGAGAGAGGAGGAGGAAACGGAGAGAAGATTGGTTCATCAGAATACATGGAGGTGAGACTGAGAGAAAGAGAGAGAGAGAGAGAAACACAGTGAAAGAACAAGAGACACAATGAGAGAATGAGAGATAAATAGAAACAAAGAACAAGAGTGAGATATAGACTCAGAGAGATAGTGAGAGAGAGAGAATGAAAGAGAAACGGAATGAGAGATCAAAAAAGAGAGAGAGAAAGCTCAAAAGAGACACAGAGAGAGAAAGAACGAAAGAGAAATAAAGAATGAATAATAAGAGAGGGAACAAAAGAGAGAGAGAGACAGAGCAAAATAACAAAAGAGAGACTTAGAGAAAAAGAATGAAAAAGAGAAATATAAATATAATAGAGAGAGAGAAACAGAGGGACAGAAACAGACAGAGTGAAAGAACAAGAGAGAGAGAAAGAGAAAAGGAAAAAAGAGAAGGAAAAAGAAAGAGCGATAGAAACAGAGAGTGTGAACGAGAGAGAGAGAGACAGAAACAGAGAGAGAGAGAAATGTGAGGAGGCGAGAACGAGGGAATGAGAGAGGGGGAAAATGGTGAGAAGATTGGTTCATCAGATGAGTAGAGAGAGAGAGAGAAAGAGCGAGGGAGAGGGAAAAATGGAGAATAGATGATGAGAATATGTGAAAGAGGGAGAGATAGATGAAGGGGTGGAGATGAAGGAAGAGAGAAAGAAAAGGCAAGAGATAAAAAATGGCGTGAGAGTGTGTGAGAGTGGGAGGAAAGAGGAAAATGGAGGAAAGATTGGACCATCAGACATCAGAGAGTCCTCATGCTGTTGCTTTAGTGTGTGTGTGTGTGTGTGTGTGTGTGTGTGTGTGCGCGTGCTCTCTCTCACACACACACACACACACACACACACACGCATAAAGACACACACCGATGACAACATGATGCGATGAAACTAAGTGAAGGAAGATGTGGGCGGGGCGACACAAGAAAGATTTTTGTGTGAGTTTATGCAAATGAGCAGCACAGAAGCGACCAATGGTGACGCAGAAAGGAGGAGCTCAGAGGCTTTGATCTTCTTCTTTGTGATAGTTTGTTGGTTGTGTTTCTCTCAGATGGAGGAGAAACAAATTGTTGTAATTTATCACTTCGTCCTCCGCTGAGGAACGCCTCTGACAGCGTGTGTGTGTGTGTGTGTGTGTGTGTGTGTGTGCGTGTGTGTGATTAATGCATTAATGGCAGTTCTTGCCTCTGGGGTTGCCAGGTTTGTCTGGGACTGATCTGTTTAAAACAAGCTCTGGCCTTTAACTGAAAAAAAAAGAGATGTAAAAAAAAGAAAAGAAGGAAAAATCAATACAGAAATATACAAGAAAGAAGAAATGTAAAAATAAATACATTTTCATCTTTAATTTTCATCTTTATTTATTTATTTATTTATTTATACTCTTCTTCTAGATCTTCTTCTTCTTCTTCTTCTCACCCTTGTCTTCTTTTTTTACTCTTCTTCCTGTTCTTCTTCTTCTCCTCTTCCTCCACTTCATTATTCTGCTTTTTTCCTCTTTTTCGCCTTCCTTCTTCTATTTCTTCTTCTTCCACCTCACTCTTCTCCTTTGCTCTTCTCTCTCTCCTCCTCTTCCTCCTCTTCCTCCCCTCGTCTTCTTTTCCTCCTAATAAGAAGTTAGAAGAAGGCAACGATTCTAATAAATATTAAACACCTTTAATCCAAACTAAAAAATAATTATGTTTTAATATTCATTGGATGAAGTTCTTTTTAAAATTAGATTCTTGACTTCTCCTTGATTTATTCTCCTCTTCTTCACTCCTCCCTCTCTTCCTGTTCTCCATCTTCGACTCTTCTTCATCTTCTTTTCCTTCGCATTAGTGTGACAGTAGGTTGGTTATATCCAGGCAGAAAGTCAGTGTGTTCTGCTGTAGGTGCGGAGTGTGAGTTCTCCTCAGCGTGTCTTATGGTTCTGTAGCTGAATGACTTCATTGTTCTCCAGGCGAGTGTGTTGTGTGTGAAGTGTGTGTTATTTTACACACTTGCTGTTTTTTTCACACCGCTTTGTGGAGAACCGAGGTGTCACACGTCACGTTCTTCACAGTTTTAAAAGCCTTGTACTCCTTCATTCAGTGTGACCTGATGATGCCGTGATTGAAATACCAGCACACACACACACACACACACACACACACACTGTTCTGTTTTGTCTAAAAGTTTCACAAAGTTCAAGACTTTTTGTTTTATTTTTATTGATCTGTTTTATATTCAGGTGAATCAGAGCACGATTAAAAAACTCCAACAGGAGAATGAAGCCACATCAGTACAGGGTTCCTACGTTCTTCTTCAGGTTCTCCTTGCTTGAGGTTCTCCTTGTACCTGCACGGATAGTACCCATGTCTAGTGCCCATATTAATGTTATAAATGTTTAGGGGGAAGGTTCTTTGAGGATTCTTTAGATCGTAAAGCGATCTTATCTTTGTAAAAGGCTTGACTAAGATCCCTCTCTTATAGGAAACACTTTGTAATAGGGTTCTACACGGAACCTTTAAGGGTTCTTTGTGAGACGAGTGAAGAACCGGTAATGGTTACAGATTTGATGGTGCTTTGGGTAAAATTTGGGTTTACAGAGTGAACTTGGAAAACGTTGTAATGATCTCTATACTCTTTGACTCCACCCACTATCCACATCCACGTCCATGAAGCTCCGCCTCCTGGAATCTATGGCTACTTCGGTAGCTCGCTAGCTAACTTTTCATTCCTTCATCCATTTATTACAAATACACAAAATACATAATGATTTATTGTTGATTTTAGGGCATTGCGCTGCTGCTGATGCAGATGTTGCTGCTGCAATGTGATTGGCTGATTGGATAATCACATGAACAAGCAGGTGTGTAGGTGTTCCTAATAAAGTGGCCGATGTGTGTGTATTTTCAAAAATTTTGATTTAAAAATTGAACTGATTTAACAGAATTTCTGAGAAGATTTTTTTTTCCACATCTAACTCCAGCTAGCTGGCTCAGGTAAGCTCGATAAACCTGTGCCAGCTTAAACACACACACACTCACACACACACACACAGAGCGTAATCTCCACACACACTCTGTCTCCGTTCTTTCATCTGGAATCTGAAACGTCGAAGCTGAAGCGATTCTTTTTGACAGCGCTGTGATCCAAACAAACACTGACGCTCTTTGTCTTTCTGTGAACTCTTTTGTGTTTCGTGTCGGCTGGAGGTGTGAAATCTGGACAAAATCTGGGCGTGCACACACACACACACACACACACACACAGCTCGGAGGCGTGGGTGGACGGATCTTTCAACTGTCAGTTCTCAGTGTGACCCGCTGCAAGAGGCCCCGAGGCAACAAACGAGTACAGACAAGCGCAGACGTCTCACACACACACACACACACACACACACACACACATTGTAACCTGAGGGTGAGATCGAAATGTGTAAGTCATCTGTGACCCTTATCAGAATATAAAACACACACATTACATGTCCTTTCTATTATTTCTATTTGTGACAAGAATGCCATCTCTCACTCTCTCTCTCTTTCTCTCTCTCTCTCTCTCTCTCTCTCATTCTCCATCTTTATTCTCCTGTTTTCTCTCATTATAAATCCCACAATTTGCATCAGTATTTACATGAGGAAAGTTGCTGGTATTCAGAGTCGGGTTACGCAGCTGATTAAGTGGATTTTCTGAGCTCTGCATTCGTTTTATTAAAATCATCAGTGTGTAAGTTCTCAGATTTCGTCTCCTAGATACAGTTTTGAGTTGATTTTTT
>NC_069736.1:18308948-18311448 GCF_027358585.1 Pangasianodon hypophthalmus | reverse complement strand
CACCTCTCACTCATCTCTCACTCGTCTCTCACACCTCTCACAAAATATTGGCACCCCTCTGCCATGTTCAGCAACGGAATGAGACCTCCCAGGTCAGACTCTGAAGCTGACGACACCTCTTCAGTTCCCTGCTCACAACTTTACTTCTTACCTGCGATTAGTTCCTGCAAAGATAGAAGCAAAGCTTATAACAGCGGGTTCATCTCATCCCCTCATCCTCGACATCTTGGTAAACGTGTATGGAGAAAAAGAAACGCCTGGAAGGAAGCGGCGGAGATCGTCGGTGCCTCTGGTGAGTGTATGTAGCTAGCATAGTTAGCTAGCTTTACTAACCTGAGAAGTATCTTCAGTCCACTCTTAAATTTATTTATTTATTTATTTATTTATTTATTTATTTATTTATTTATTATTTTGAAGTCATGTTTTCTCACTCTCAGTCCTTCCTGTATCTTGTCACTGGGTTTCGATCGTTTCCCGTGTCTCTGGATATCAATCATGGATTTCCTTTATTCGCTCTCTCTGCACGTCCTCCTGCCTGGTGTACCGACTTCGATTATTCCTAATAAACACGTCTCACACACACACACACACACACACACACGCACACACACAGAGCTGGGGCCCTTATACAGTGTCGAATAACAGTGTGTATAATGTAGATCTTGATTTAAATCCAGAATAAAGAGAATTAATTCTTAGGTACATCATCACACGGGATTCCTCTCCTCCGTGTAATCCTATCTCTCTCTCTCTCTCTCTCTCTCTCTCTCTGTCTCTCTCTCTCTCTCTCTCTCTCTCTCCGGGACATTAAGAGTGATGAATATCACACTTCTTTATCCGTATCAGAATTAGGCCACATGTAAATTAGCACTCTCAGTGAGAGAGAGAGAGAGAGAGAGAGAGAGAGGATGAGATTGTGTGCTTCCTAAAGGATATTCATGTATGCTAATATGCAAATGAGATGCAAATGATCCTCTGAATCAAAATAAAACTCGGAGTCGTGGCACAACAGTAAGCAGGAGAGCAATTACTCATTTTCAGCTCCCTCGTTTCTCACGCTCCACATCAAACTATACCAGTTCTCCATTCATTTAGTGCACTGTAGCAGCACGGGTGATGACGTTAGTCCCAGGTGCAGCTCTTCGTCTGAAAAACGCTGGCCTACTTTATAAAGAGGCGATCATCAGATCCTCAAAAATAAAATACCCTAAATGTAGTGGACGCTAAAGCGGAAGCTATACACTTCCATTACTTGTAGCTCCGTTAGCCTCAAGTGCACAATCAAACCAATCGATTATTATTCCACATCAGACAAAAAAAAAGTTCCTTAAATCCGAACGCTACGGTATTGCAACAGCGCTGTCCAAATCTGGATTCTGATTGGTCAGAAGGTGATGATTAGTTTTCTATACCGCAGTGCAGCTGTGAATCCCAGGTTTATATTTCTATCGTTTCTATAGTAACAGCTGGTTCATTAAAGAAGGGTTTCTGGAGGTAAGGAGATGTTTATTTTATTGAACATGCATGGAAGGAGTCTCCAGTGTCAGCACTTTGTAACAGTCTGTAACTCGACAGATGAGTTTAAGCTTTTTCCAGTTTCTCAGTGACCAAAAAAAAAAAAAAAAGACAAGCTGCATTTTTTTGTCTTGTAACTTTTTTTTTTTTTAGATGTTCCACAACGTTAAATGTAGCTATAAAAGGATAAAAAGTATGAAGTGTCATTCTTTGATAAATAAAAACTGGTAATTGTTGGCAGGTTGCTGTGGTGTAAGAGGAAGAAAGCAGTAATACGTCGTTGATTATTTTCCTGTAAATGCATGACACACAGTGGTTTATCGCTTATTAATTCATTTTATCTTCTTTTTCATTCTTTTTGTGTTACACTGAGCTCGCTAGCAAAGACAGGAAGTGAACGTGTGGCGCTGGATGGAACTGAAATAAAGTGCTGAAAGGTCAGGGGTTAAAGGTCACTCCAGCAGGTCAAGAGGCAGTATGAATAGAGAAGTTTATTAATGGCACTTCCCTGCTGTGGATTTTTTTAGAGCAGCTCAAAACTGTTTTGGAAAATGAAAAGGCAAATAATAATAATGATGATGAGAACACGCTGTCATGTTTGTTAATTACAGTGTTCCTCTGGGAACGGGTATTATTTTCACAAACACACTTTAGGTGTTAATTGATCACGATTCACACGAGTTTATTTGGCTTGTTCTTTTTTTTGGTTTGTAAAAATGTTTGTGATTGCTGTTTTTCTTGTTTTTTTTGTTCATGTGGATAACAAAATTTCCCCTGAAAGTGTTTTAATTATAAACTATTAAAAATAATTGTTGTTGAATATTTAAACTGGCTAAAACCATGCCTAAACGTTTAGTCTCATAACAAATGCATGGATTTATGAATATGCAAATTCAATATGCAAATTCGAAACGTCACCATGTCCTCTTCCCAGCCCACTCCTTCTTTACCCCACTACTGCGATTAGCTAACGCTATTAGCAAAT
>NC_069736.1:18296448-18303948 GCF_027358585.1 Pangasianodon hypophthalmus | reverse complement strand
ACGTGCAGACGTGCAGTTATAGGAAAATAATCAACTTTGAATCAAACACCACGAACACTGACTTTTTTTCTAATCAGATTAAAACCACGTTTGTCGTTTATATTTGCGGATTTCTGGACATGTGACTCAGGTTGACCAATCACATCGGATTTTGTATATTTTTTTACAGTCAATTGATAAACACGGTGCTGTGAAGGTTATGTTTTGTTACACAGGCAACAACACTTTCCACCATTTTAGCCACAAAATGCTAGGATATTTCAACATAAAGCGAGTTTGTGTAGAACGAGTGCGACTGCGGCACTTCTGAGATCTTCGGAGACTGTAGCGCACCAGAGGCAGGAGATGCACTGATTGAAGTGAGAAGCAGGAGAAGAGACATTAGCCAGGCATTCTTTAAGCAGAGCTGTGAGGCAGGATCAAGCCGGCGTGATGTTGAGTTGCATTCGGTAATTAACTCCATGATGAGAGACGGAGAGAAGTGGAGGGAAAATTAATGAGAGGCTGATCAGGGAAATCGGGAAGGAAATCCTGGTGAGAAGTCAGATGTACGTTGTCGGGAAAAAGTTTGTAAAAAGAGTTGGTTTTATTCTGGAAGAAGTGAAGGCGTGATTCAGATAGTCAGGTGGAGCTCAGAGCAGGTTTAGGAGTTTATTTGGGTGTGTGAGCCGTGACCTTTACATCATTTCCATCAGTCTGTTAGTTTCAACTATATAAATGTAAAACACACCGTTTTCTACACCTTCTACTTTACAAAGCACTCAAACATTAAATAACAGGGAACCCAACCGAGTCTAACAGGGTGGAACATGACAGTGTGGAACAGGGTGGAACAGGGTGGAACAGAGTAGAACAGGGTAGAACAGGGGGGAACAGAGTAGAACATGGTGGAACAGAGTAGAACAGGGGGGGAACAGAGTAGAACAGGGTGGAACAGGGTGGAACAGGGGGGAACAGAGTAGAACAGGGGGGAACAGGGGGGAACAGGGTGGAACAGGGGGGAACAGGGGGGAACATGGTAGAACAGGGTGGAACAGGGCGGAACAGGGGGGAACAGAGTGGAACAGGGTGGAACAGGGTGGAACAGGGTGGAACAGGGCGGAACAGGGCAGAACAGGGTGGAACATGGTGGAACAGGGCGGAACAGGGGGGAACAGAGTAGAACAGGGGGGAACAGGGTAGAACAGAGTAGAACATGGTGGAACAGAGTAGAACAGGGTAGAACAGAGTAGAACAGGGTGGAACAGGGTGGAACAGGGGGGAACAGAGTAGAACAGGGTGGAACAGGGTGGAACAGGGGGGGAACAGAGTAGAACAGGGGGGAACAGGGTGGAACAGGGGGGAACAGAGTAGAACAGGGTAGAACAGGGGGGAACAGAGTAGAACATGGTGGAACAGAGTAGAACAGGGTAAGAAACAGAGTAGAACAGGGTGGAACAGGGTGGAACAGGGGGGAACAGAGTAGAACAGGGTGGAACAGGGTGGAACAGGGGGGAACAGAGTAGAACAGGGGGGAACAGGGGGGAACAGGGTAGAACAGGGGGGGGAACAGGGGGGAACATGGTAGAACAGGGTGGAACAGGGCGGAACAGGGGGGAACAGAGTAGAACAGGGTGGAACAGGGTGGAACAGGGCGGAACAGGGCAGAACAGGGTGGAACATGGCGGAACAGGGCGGAACAGGGGGGGAACAGAGTAGAACAGGGGGGAACAGGGTAGAACAGAGTAGAACATGGTGGAACAGGGCGGAACAGAGTAGAACAGGGGGGAACAGAGTAGAACAGGGGGGGAACAGGGGGGGAAACGGGGGGAACAGAGTAGAACAGGGTGGAACAGGGCGGAACAGGGGGGAACAGAGTAGAACAGGGTGGAACAGGGTGGAACAGGGGGGGAACAGGGTAGAACAGAGTAGAACATGGTGGAACAGGGTGGAACAGGGCGGAACAGAGTAGAACAGGGTGGAACAGAGTAGAACAGGGGCGGAACAGGGCAGAACAGGTGGAACAGAGTGAACAGAGTAGACAGGGCGGAACAGGGTAGAACAGGGTAGAACAGGGGGGAACAGGGGGGGAACAGAGTAGAACAGGGTAGAACAGAGTAGAACAGGGTAGAACAGGGGGAACAGAGTAGAACAGGGTGGAACAGGGGGGAACAGAGTAGAACAGGGTGGAACAGAGTAGAACAGGGGTAGAACAGGGTAGAACAGGGGGGAACAGGGTGGAACAGGGGGGAACAGAGTAGAACAGGGTAGAACAGGGGGGGAACAGGGTGGAACAGAGTAGAACAGGGTAGAACAGGGGGGAACAGGGGGGGAACAGGGTAGAACAGGGTGGAACATGGTAGAACAGGGTGGAACAGGGGGGGAACAGAGTAGAACAGGGTAGAACAGAGGGGGGAACAGGGGGGAACAGGGTAGAACAGAGTAGAACAGGGTGGAACAGAGTAGAACAGGGGCGGAACAGGGGTAGAACAGGGTGGAACAGAGTAGAACAGGGCGGAACAGGGTAGAACAGGGTAGAACAGGGGGGAACAGGGTAGAACAGGGTAGAACAGGGTAGAACAGAGTAGAACAGGGTAGAACAGGGGGAACAGAGTAGAACAGGGTGGAACAGGGGGGAACAGAGTAGAACAGGGTGGAACAGAGTAGAACAGGGTAGAACAGGGGGGAACAGGGTGGAACAGGGGGGGAACAGAGTAGAACAGGGTAGAACAGGGGGGAACAGGGGGAACAGGGTAGAACAGGGTGGAACAGAGTAGAATAGGGTAGAACAGGGGGGGAACAGAGTAGAACAGGGGGGAACAGGGGGGAACAGGGTAGAACAGGGGGGAACAGGGGGGAACAGGGGTAGAACAGGGTGGAACATGGTAGAACAGGGTGGAACAGGGTGGAACAGGGGGGGAACAGGGTAGAACAGGGTGGAACATGGTAAAACAGGGTGAAACAGGGCGGAACAGGGGTAGAACAGGGTAGAACAGGGGGGAACAGGGGGGGAACAGGGTAGAACAGAGTAGAACATGGTGGAACAGGGTGGAACAGGGCGGAACAGAGTAGAACAGGGTGGAACAGAGTAGAACAGGGCGGAACAGGGTAGAACAGGGTAGAACAGGGGGGGAACATGGGGGGAACAGGGTATAACAGGGTAGAACACAGTAGAACAGGGTAGAACAGGGGGAACAGAGTAGAACAGGGTGGAACAGGGTGGAACAGAGTAGAACAGGGTGGAACAGAGTAGAACAGGGTAGAACAGGGTAGAACAGGGGGGAACAGGGTGGAACAGGGGGGAACAGAGTAGAACAGGGTAGAACAGGGGGGGAACAGGGTAGAACAGGGGGGAACAGAGTAGAACAGGGGGGGAACAGGGGGGAACAGGGTAGAACAGGGGGGAACAGGGGGGAACAGGGTAGAACAGGGGGGAACATGGTAGAACAGGGTGGAACAGGGGGGAACAGGGGGGGAACAGAGTAGAACAGGGGGGGAACAGAGTAGAACAGGGGGGAACAGGGTAGAACAGGGTGGAACAGAGTAGAACAGGGTAGAACAGGGTGGAACAGGGCGGAACAGGGTAGAACAGGGTAGAACAGGGGGGAACAGGGTAGAACAGAGTAGAACATGGTGGAACAGGGTGGAACAGGGCAGAACAGAGTAGAACAGGGTGGAACAGAGTGGAACAGGGTGGAAACAGGGCGGAACAGGGTAGAACAGGGTAGAACAGGGGGGAACAGGGTAGAACAGGGTAGAACAGTGTGGAACAGGGGGGAACAGAGTAGAACATGGTGGAACAGAGTAGAACAGGGTAGAACAGGGGGGAACAGAGTAGAACAGGGGGGAACAGGGTAGAACAGGGTAGAACGGGGGGGAACAGGGGGGGAACAGGGGAGAACAGGGTAGAACAGGGGTGGAACAGAGTAGAACAGGGTAGAACAGGGGGGGAACAGGGTGGAACAGGGGGGAACAGGGGGGAACAGAGTAGAACAGGGGGGAACAGGGGGGAACAGGGTAGAATGGGGGGAACAGGGGGAACAGAGTAGAACAGGGGGGGAACAGAGTAGAACAGGGTGGAACAGGGTAGAACAGGGGGGAACAGAGTAGAACAGGGGGGAACAGGGGGAACAGAGTAGAACAGGGGGGAACAGGGGGGAACAGGGTAGAACAGGGGGGAACAGGGGGGAACAGAGTAGAACAGGGGGGGAACAGGGGGGAACAGGGTAGAACAGAGTAGAACAGGGGGGAACAGAGTAGAACAGGGGGGAACAGAGTGGAACAGGGGGGAACAGAGTAGAACAGGGTAGAACAGGGGGGAACAGAGTAGAACAGGGGGGAACAGGGGGGAACAGAGTAGAACAGGGGGGGAACAGGGGGGAACAGGGTGGAACAGAGTGGAACAGGGGGGAACAGGGGGGGAACAGGGTAGAACAGAGTGGAACAGGGGGGAACAGGGGGGAACAGGGTAGAACAGAGTGGAACAGGGGGGGAACAGAGTAGAACAGGGGGGGAACAGGGTAGAACAGGGTGGAACAGGGTAGAACAGGGGGGAACAGGGGGGAACAGAGTAGAACAGGGGGGAACAGGGGGAACAGAGTAGAACAGGGGGGAACAGGGGGAACAGAGTAGAACAGGGGGGAACAGGGGGGAACAGAGTAGAACAGGGGGGAACAGGGGGGAACAGGGTAGAACAGAGTAGAACAGGGGGGAACAGAGTAGAACAGGGGGGAACAGAGTGGAACAGGGGGGAACAGAGTAGAACAGGGTAGAACAGGGGGGAACAGAGTAGAACAGGGTGGAACAGGGGGGGAACAGGGGGGAACAGGGTAGAACAGGGGGGAACAGGGGGGAACAGAGTAGAACAGGGGGGAACAGGGGGAACAGAGTAGAACAGGGGGGAACAGGGGGGAACAGAGTAGAACAGGGGGGGAACAGGGGGGAACAGGGGGGAACAGGGTAGAACAGGGTGGAACAGGGGGGAACAGGGTGGAACAGGGGGGAACAGGGTGGAACAGGGGGGAACAGAGTAGAACAGGGTGGAACAGGGGGGAACAGGGTGGAACAGGGGGGAACAGGGGGGAACAGGGTAGAACAGGGGGGAACAGAGTAGAACAGGGTGGAACAGGGGGGAACAGGGTGGAACAGGGTGGAACAGGGTAGAACAGGGGGGAACAGGGGGAACAGAGTAGAACAGGGGGGAACAGGGTAGAACAGAGTAGAACAGGGGGGAACAGAGTAGAACAGGGTGGAACAGGGGGGAACAGGGTGGAACAGGGTAGAACAGGGGGGAACAGGGTGGAACAGGGTAGAACAGGGGGGAACAGGGGGGAACAGAGTAGAACAGGGGGGAACAGGGGGAACAGAGTAGAACAGGGGGGAACAGGGTAGAACAGAGTAGAACAGGGGGGAACAGAGTAGAACAGGGGGGAACAGAGTAGAACAGGGGGGAACAGAGTAGAACAGGGTAGAACAGGGGGGAACAGAGTAGAACAGGGTAGAACAGAGTGGAACAGGGGGGAACAGAGTGGAACAGGGGGGAACAGGGGGGAACAGGGTAGAACAGAGTGGAACAGGGGGGAACAGAGTGGAACAGGGGGGAACAGGGGGGAACAGAGTAGAACAGGGGGGAACAGGGGGGGAACAGGGTAGAACAGGGTGGAACAGGGCGGAACAGGGTAGAACAGGGGGGAACAGGGGGGAACAGAGTAGAACAGGGTAGAACAGGGGGGGAAGAGAGTAGAACAGGGGGGAACAGGGTGGAACAGGGGGGAACAGAGTAGAACAGGGTAGAACGGGGGGAACAGGGGAGAACAGGGGAGAACAGGGTGGAACAGGGGGGAACAGAGTAGAACAGGGTAGAACAGGGGGGAACAGAGTAGAACAGGGTAGAACAGGGTGGAACAGGGGGGAACAGGGGGGAACAGGGTGGAACAGGGGGGAACAGGGGGGAACAGAGTAGAACAGGGGGGAACAGGGGGGAACAGGGTAGAACAGGGTAGAACAGGGTGGAACAGGGGGGAACAGGGGGGGAACAGGGGGGAACAGGGGGGAACAGGGTGGAACAGGGGGGAACAGAGTAGAACAGGGGGGAACAGGGGGGAACAGGGTAGAACAGGGTAGAACAGGGTGGAACAGGGGGGAACAGGGGAGAACAGGGGAGAACAGGGTGGAACAGGGGGGAACAGAGTAGAACAGGGTAGAACAGGGGGGAACAGAGTAGAACAGGGTAGAACAGGGTGGAACAGGGGGGAACAGGGGGGAACAGGGTGGAACAGGGGGGAACAGGGGGGAACAGAGTAGAACAGGGGGGGAACAGGGGGGAACAGGGTAGAACAGGGTGGAACAGGGGGGAACAGGGGGGAACAGGGGGGAACAGAGTGGAACAGGGGGGAACAGGGTGGAACAGGGGGGAACAGAGTAGAACAGGGTAGAACAGGGTGGAACAGGGGGGAACAGGGGAGAACAGGGGGGAACAGGGGGGAACAGGGTGGAACAGGGGGAACAGGGGGGAACAGGGTGGAACAGGGGGAACAGGGGGGAACAGGGTGGAACAGGGGGGAACAGGGTGGAACAGGGGGGAACAGGGGGGAACAGGGTGGAACAGGGGGAACAGGGGGGAACAGGGTGGAACAGGGGGGAACAGAGTAGAACAGGGTAGAACAGGGTGGAACAGGGGGAACAGGGGGGAACAGGGTGGAACAGGGTGGAACAGGGGGAACAGGGGGAACAGGGGGAACAGGGTGGAACAGGGGGGAACAGAGTGGAACGTAAGTGTTTATTGTATATTAGAGCGAGACTTGGAGCTGTCCGTGGTTCTGAAATCAGAATTCTCATTTATCTCATTTATCAGTTTTGAATAAATCTCTTCTCTCATGTTGAAGGTCTCAGCACTTCATTAAACACTTTTATTGCATCAATCAAATTCAGAACCTAATAAACGAATAAACCGTAAATAATCTGATTATCCGTTTCTCCAGCCGCTCTCGTTCACTGCCATGTGGCGTCTTTCATCCTTTTATTCGTCTTTTATCCTGAAGAGCAAAAGAGAAATATCTCTCCCTCCATCTGTCTCATTCTTTCACTCTACAGCATGACATCATCACTCAAGAGGAAGTATGCAATGATGGAGTGAAGAGAAAAAAAGAGAGAAATCTTCTGGTGATGACTACACACACACACACACACACACACATACCTCCTATACTCCCCCTCTCTTTAACACACACACCCTCCTGCTGAGTCACTCTTACACACACACACACACACTCACACACACACATCTTTCACACTATCTCGCAGACACACACACACACACACACACACACACACACACAATGAGTAGATTCAGACTCTTAATAATGTTTGTTGTATAGTGAAAAATGACGGGTTGTGTTCTAATCAGTAGGACACTCCCTAGGTAGGGAGCATTTAGAAGGCAGCTGCTCTTCTCTGTGTGGACAAAAGCATAATTCTGTCGCTCCATCTGTGGTGTCGTTAATTTGTGGCACACAACAGTTT
>NC_069736.1:18281448-18291448 GCF_027358585.1 Pangasianodon hypophthalmus | reverse complement strand
TGTCCTGATAACGTGTGTAAGACTGCAACATACTTAAAAATAATACAAATACAAATAAGCAACAAATATGAAAAGAAAACAACCAAAAATGTGCCTGAATATTTAATGTAAATTAAATATATAAGCTACACGTCTTTAGCGCTGACCTTGAACACAGTGCTGAGAGTTAAACACAGAATTTCCTGCTTCAGGAGATTTTAGTGTCTCATTCACACAGCGATCATAAAGGAACCTTTAACTTTAATATTATTACTGTATTACAGAGAGAGAGAGAGGGAGAGAGAGAGAGAGAGAGGGAGAGGGAAAAGACAGAAAGAGACAGAAAGAGACAGAGAGACAGACAGAAGGAGAGAGAGCTTCTTCTTGTCATAAACTTTCCTTCTAATCATCGGCTTCAGTGGTTTCGAAAATTCAGAGCCTCATTTGCGTTTCAGTAGAGCGTGATGTCATCATAATGCTAACGAGGGGAAGAACAACCTTCACACACACACACACACTCACACACACACACACACTCGTTATCTCTTTCCTGCTTGCACACTCTCTCCTTCTTCATTTCTGAGACTCATTAACTTTGTGTTAACATATATATCGAGAAGTATATACTGTCTATATATATATATATATATATGTGTGTGTTTGTGTGTGTGAGTGTGTGTGTGTGTGTGTGTGTGCGGTGCTGTTATGGGAAAATAATCAACGTCAGGGTGGTGTGATGGAGCAGAGTTACTGTTACCACCCTGATGTTATAATTACATTTTTTAATTTATTAAAAAAAAAGACACGTCAGACTTTTTATCTGTTTATAGTTACATTTCTGCTATCACTTCAGTTATAGCAGCGATAAACAGTCATTCCCTCACTAGCATCTCTTTGTTACGAAGTGCTGACACTGGAGACTCCTTCCATAAATGTTAAATAAACGTCTACATGTAGTTTTTTTTAATTATTAATGGAGCATCCTTCGAACAAATGCCTGTTACTCTACAAACGATAACGTATTAGAACGAGCGCCATGCACAACTGGTGGGCTGGAAAATCACTCAACACCTCCTGACCAATCAGAATCGAGAATTCAACAGCGCTGCCAGGCAAAAGAGAAAAAAAATTCCAAGCAGAAGGTCAAGTGTTACTTTTTAATGAAACTCAGCTAAAGTACTAATCCCTGAAAATGATACATAATTATATTAACACACGCAGCCTGCCTCTTAAGTATTCCCACGTCTGTATTTCAGCAATAAGCATTTTTTAATATGTAAAAAAAACCAGCTGACTCTCCACATTTCTACAGCTGATGTCAGTTAATTATTTTAAATGCCAGCAGGCAGCTTCGGTTCATCATCAACCACACGAGCGCTTCGAATGCATGTCGTGTCGTATTATAGCCGCCGTATTGCTCTATTTATCTGTTTTTTTTAGCCGGTTTGTATTACTTGTGGTCTTTGAGATGCTTCTTCATTTATAATTCATACACGATTCCCAGTACAGACGTCCAACAAACTGCCTGCAACAGAGAAACTGTACTCACATCTACATCCACATTTCCATTCGCATCTACATTCACACTCAGTTAGCTGGATGCCGAATGAAGAATAATCATGATTTACATCCGATTTATGTCTTTTTACTCTGTTTGCTCAGACAGCTGGAGAAATTAGTGTTTGTGTGAGGCGTGTTGAACTAATTGGCATCCAAACCAATTAATCTGGGAAAAAATGGAAAGCTACAGTTAGAAACTAGGATATTTTTCATGTATTTCAAGCGAACACTCTCACCGTACTTCTCAGGGATATTTTCCTGAAGTTTAGCTAGCTAACTTTAAAGACGTCAATAAATATTTTGTATATGTGCTCACTGGGTTTCATCCTCTCCTTCTTCCTTATATAAAGAAATCAGTCTTTAAACCACAAATGATTTGGGATGGAGTTAGGAATTGCACCAGTGAGGAATTCCGATGTAGTCTCTCCCGAGCACGGCTAAAGAATTCCACAAATCGGCGTCTATGCCGTTAATGCCGTCATTGTGCTAACTTTCACTAACAGCTCCTGCCAAAAAGTTCTCATATTATAATAAATATTGTAGAATTCATAATTATAATTTTTTAAAAGAAAAGTTTTCTACAGAAACGTTGGAGTATCAGCGCCCTCTAGTGTGCACCGCTCCGTATCTGACCAATAACAGACAAGGCCATACGCAGGGTTTTAGAAATACAGAAGTATAAAAACTGAGCTTTTGATTTCCCTGAGTGCATTTTAAGACGTTTGGAGGCAAAAATCAGATAACATTAGCTTTAAACCCATGTCAGTGAGCAGTAGCATAACCTGTTCAGGCTCAGGTTCAGGTTCAGGTTCAATTCCACACTACAATCTGCAAATACAGAACCGGCGAGTCTATATGAGTGAAGATTGTTCACAATACACCATCACATATTCCAAACACGGATGACGTTAAATAAGAAATGTTTCAAGGATTATTTTGCGAAGATTTTACCTTTCAATCAAACGCCAATGCGATCCTTCTGTGTCCAGAGGCATTGCAGGACAATTTCACTGAAATAAAGGCCCAAATTTTAATAACTTTTGGAATAAAGCCTCTATTCAGAATAACTTTTGGATAAATGTGATAAAGTCCATGTATGTAATAAATTTTGCTTTGGAACAATTTGTCAAACACGTTTTCTTTTAGAACATAGAGCGTAATAGAGTGTAATAGAGCGTAATAGAGTGTAAAAAATCTTCGATTATGTTTCATGAAAGATCGCATTTGGGTTTGAAATGACGTAAAGGTAAATAAATGATTACAGAGTTTTCATTTTTAGGTGAACTCTCCCTTTACCTTTTTGAGCACAGACCTGACATGGACATATCAAAACACAAGGGCTGCAGACACCTGGGAGTTTATTATCCATAAAAGAGAAAATTAAAGGAATAAAGAAAGAGAAGAATAAAGAAAAATAGTTAAAGAAGTAGAATTTATTGTAAAGTAATGCCTTTGCAAATAATATTTTTATTTTAATAAGCTAAAGGACTCTGTCCTAAAAACAACTTAAATACACACTTGAGACAAAGCCACAGGTTTCACCATGTTCTAGTTGAAGCGTGAGGATGATAACTCGCTGCGTTTATGAATCATTTTCTTAGACAATTTAATAAATTTACTGAAAAGCTATCAGGAGAGCCAGGTAACCACGTTAACCACGTTCTCAGTCTTACGCCTAAAATGCTGAAAACGGCTAAGTTAATGTTTCTTGTCTCGTCAAACTGACAATTACAATTACATAAATTATCACAAAAATGATAGATTTTCACTTCAAAATTTGATGAAAGTTGAGTAGTTTTGATTTGTCTGGATATTACTGTCGGTCTTTTAACATTTCTATCGTAAAACAGTTGTTAAATATTAAATGTTTAGCTACTTACAGCTTACCTCGCACACTCCTTACCGTTAAAACTGAACAGTGAACATTAAAGCCCACCTACTTTCATTTGATTGGTCATCTCAAACATCATTATTATTATTCTTGTTATTATTATTATTATTATTATTATTATTATTATTATTGTTAGGCAATTATTTCACGACTTTTATTATCTACACCTCGGAAAAAAAATTACGGACCACGGTGACCTCAGTGGTGGGTGTGGCCATGATAACAGAAAAGAGTTTGTCATATGACCACTTTGACTCAAGGTTTAAAAACAAAATGGCCGCCAACCAACATTCCTGGCTTGAAGAAGATTCACTGATATTTTATTATTTTATAAAACATTTACGTTTTCAGTTTGCTAATACACACAACGCCAAAAGCTTCCATTAGCTATTAGCTACATTAGCATCATAGTAAAAAAAAAAAAACAAAAAAAAAACGCACATTTCCGACATCAAACATCATTTTGACAGAATGACTACATTGTGTATATTGTGTAAAAAAAAATTCCTAACTAGCTAATAACAATCCAAAACCGATAGCTAGATATCTAACTGTGTGATCTTCTAGCTAACATGATTATAAACTTATAATTATAGTTATCAGATTATATGATTATAAACATAATTATAGTTATCAGTGAACATAAAAGATAGTTAAGGTTAGTAGCTATAAAAGATTAGCGAACGCTCGTCACTTTGCTAAAGCACGTTATCTCTGTGATTTCATTTACTAACAGTGATACTCACGACATGAAAGGTTTGTTTTGTAGGTGAGATTTATTTTTTTAGAAAAGTGCCAAGACCTAAACCATGATTCAGCAGAGAAAAAGATATCAAATCTCATCTCCTTCTCAATCTGTGTTAATATAATAACTCACACACACTCCAGCTGTCGCTCGATAACGTCAGTGTAATGCAGCGTTCACCCGAAATCCAATTCTGACACGTAGCGAAAGCAGTCACGCAGTTAGAGTTTGATGAATTTGGAAAAAATAAAAACCTCTTCGTGTCTGATATGTCAGTGATCGGGTCTTTTTTTCACACTTTTGTTCAGATTGCTGTTTATTAAAATAAGCTAATCAGTGTTTATTAGCATTAATTAGCTCGAGCACTCCATAAATTTCAGAAAAAATCTATATTTAGATCCATCTGATCGCTAAATGTTATCGCTAAATGTTATGGATAACATAACATGCTGTTATAACACCTGCTGCAGGGTAATAACGTTAGTATTAGCTCCGCCCCCAGAACCTGCGCTGGCTCAACTAGAGTTAGCATGCTAACTAGAGTTAGGATTAGCAAGGAATGTCATGACATCACTTGTAAAGCCATTCATCTGCTTGAGTTATAACACTATAAACACATAAATATGATTTTATATGATCTCATTTCTGGGATTTGTACCTTCACTGTCCTGCTTTTCTTTGTAAGGAGCACGTATGAGCTTTAAGCTCTGGTATTAGCATCGCTAGCTGCAGCAGGGGAGTTAGCGAGCATTACATGCATTTCTATGCAGGTGGTTCATCCAAAGCAGTTCATTTACCTCACTTCCTGAATGATAAAGCTGTATTTATGTGAAATTGTTATCTAAGGTAGGTCATTCAAACCATTCAAAGCTTTATACAGTTTGCGTTTATGTACACGGTGTTTATTCTGGTTTTACTGAGTTTCTTTAAGCACTGGGTTTTTTGCGTACAGGAGAATTATCCGGCTGCGCTGAGAGCTTACTGATTTCAGTCTGAGATGTGGGCGTGTCTATAAAACGACTGAGAGGAGGCTCATGTAAACACAAACGAGCACAGGTTTCTGAATGGATTCCCTCAGCTACATGATATGCTTGTGTTACGGAAATGTTCTACAGATTTTTCCAGCTTATTATTAACGTTCATACTGTTCAAAAGGGAAGCGTTTTGATTATTTCAATACAAGTGCACTATGTAGGGAGTGTATTAGTGTTTACGCTCGGTGTAGTGCGCTATATACAGACCGGAGCTCGTCGTAGAGATGTGAAAAATGTTTCCATAATCATTAGACACGTTTCAAGCTACTCCCTGAGTTAGTGCACTACTGCGGGTGCTGCTGATGGGATTGCGAGCGGAAGTTTCCGGCATAACGTGTCTCTTACAATCTGAACATCTGTCGATATGTTAGTGAAGGCTTTACCCACAATTCATTGCAGCTCAAAAGCCCATTCAGCTGGCAAAGCTCACAAAAGCAGTGGCCTGCCGGGACGACTTAGCCTGTCTATTATACTGCCAATAGCCTAAACGATCCTTATCGAACCGACGACACACACACACACACACGCGCGCACACACATACACACACGCACACACACAGAGTTGCCATTCCTGTCTCTCTCTTATCAGCACTTTTCTATGGATTTCAAAAGAAAAGAAATCGAGAAGTGCGTTACAGAATCTACTGTGTGTGTGTGTGTGTGTGTGTGTGTGTGTGTGCTGTCATGAAACTGGCTGTGTGACTGGCATGGCATGTCAATGTCACGTCAGTAATGAAATGATCAGAACACACACACACACACACACACATAAGAACACACACACACACGCTCAGACGAGATGTTTTCATGTTACACATGAAGGCTGTAAGACTTCTGACGGGGGTTTGTTCAGGCTTTGAGATGCTAATGCTAACTCGGTCCCGCAGGAGCGTTTAGACTCGCTAGCAAAGCAAACACACACACACGCACACACACACGCACACACACGCACAGTTCGTCCGATAAGCGTGCACATGCACTCATTTATGTGATCTTGTATATGAAAAGCTCGCAGACTCTCTCACACACACACACACACACACACACACACAAATCAGGGTAATAGCTGCTGGTGCATATTCATCTACTAATTACGCATATTCATCAGATTACTGTTGCATATTAATCAGATTTATTTCACATATTCATCAACGCAACAGCTATTAGTGTTCGACACTACTGTATAGCTTACAACTGCCTGTGTGTCCTGCCCTACTCCCTACCTAGTGCACTACATAGGGTGTTAAATAGAGGCTTCTTCATTATATAGTGCGCTATATATCATATTTAGCTCCCTACTCCCTACCTAGTGCACTACATAGGGTGTTAAATAGAGGCTTCTTCATGATATAGTGCGCTATATATCATATTTAGCTCCCTACTCCCTACCTAGTGCACTACATAGGGTGTGAAATAGAGGCTTCTTCATGATATAGTGCGCTATATATCATATTTAGCTCCCTACTCCCTACCTAGTGCACTACATAGGGTGTTAAATAGAGGCTTCTTCATTATATAGTGCGCTATATATCATATTTAGCTCCCTACTCCCTACCTAGTGCACTACATAGGGTGTTAAATAGAGGCTTCTTCATGATGTAGTGCGCTATATATCATATTTAGCTCCCTACTCCCTACCAAGTGCACTACATAGGGTGTTATATAGAGGCTTCTTCATTACATAGTGCGCTATATATCATATTTAGCTCCCTACTCCCTACCTAGTGCACTACATAGGGTGTTATATAGAGGCTTCTTCACGATATAGTGCGCTATATATCATATTTAGCTCCCTACTCCCTACCTAGTGCACTATATAGGGTGTTAAATAGAGGCTTCTTCACGATATAGTGCGCTATATATCATATTTAGCTCCCTACTCCCTACCTAGTGCACTACATAGGGTGTTATATAGAGGCTTCTTCACGATATAGTGCGCTATATATCATATTTAGCTCCCTACTCCCTACCTAGTGCACTATATAGGGTGTTAAATAGAGGCTTCTTCACGATATAGTGCACTATATATCATATTTAGCTCCCTACTCCCTACCTAGTGCACTACATAGGGTGTGAAATAGAGGCTTCTTCACGATATAGTGCGCTATATATCATATTTAGCTCCCTACTCCCTACCTAGTGCACTACATAGGGTGTGAAATAGAGGCTTCTTCACGATATAGTGCGCTATATATCATATTTAGCTCCCTACTCCCTACCTAGTGCACTACATAGGGTGTTAAATAGAGGCTTCTTCACGATATAGTGCGCTATATATCATATTTAGCTCCCTACTCCCTACCTAGTGCACTACAAAGGCTATATATCTCTATTGGCGTCTCCCAACTTTTGATTTGATTAATATTTTGGGTTTTGGATTAATTCAAGGGGAAATCTGTAAAATTATATTTGAAACAAACAAACAAACAAACAAACAAATAAATAAATAAATAGGGTCACAGGAACGCGCTGGAATTTAAACCATTGGACTAAAACCTTAAAAGTCTGCGCATGCGCTGTGACTCCTGCAGCATCCTCAGGGTTGCCAGATTGTCCAGGTTAATTCTTTTTTTTTTTTTTTTTTTTTTTTTACCGATGAGGGAAAATTATGAATGGAGCCGAGCAACTCAACACAAAACCAATAAATAAACAAATAAATGAATAAATAATATGCATAAGTAACTCTATATTGTATAAGATTAATTACATAAATAAGAGATATGGAGAATATGTTTATTATGGAAAAATATACATTTCATATAATAATATTTTTAAATAATAGCCCTATTTTTCTACATTTTTATATATATAAATTCTGCGTATGTTTTTATTTATTTATTTAATTAAAACAGCTGAAACAGGCGCGTCAGTAGCAGTGCGCGTGGATGTCAATCAGAATAAAAGTGGGCGTGTTCACGGCTAAGATTGGTGATCAGTCATTAGAGCAGATATCCGGGTTGCCAGATTTGTAGCTTTTAAACAGATAAACGCGATTCTCTTCATGTATTAGTTTCTAGGTTACTGGATTTTAGCGCAGGATTTTGCGAAATGTTTCCGAACCTGAGGGAAAGAAATATTTCTCATCAGTCGGTTTGATCAGTTTAGAGAGAAACGGGGCGGGGTTTTATTCCGTGATTAGAGGGATGGAGACGGTAATCACGCCCAACCTGGCAACCCTGGACACACGCATCTACACACACACGCACGCACACACACACACACATCAGCTCTCGCGCGCGGGTGAGTGCGTTTTTTTTCCCGGTAACCGAGCACCGCGCTGCTGCTGCTGCTGCTGCTGCTGCCGCCGCCGGACTGGAGCCCGTCTGTCTCGCGACTCCCTGACGGATAAAAAGGCTCGAGCTGTTAGACAATACCGACACGCGCGCGCGCGCTGGAAATGCGAACCGACTCCTTTTCATTGACGCTGCGCGCGACGCCGCGGGACGCTGCTGACGGTTCTGCCGAGACTGCGTTGCGCGCGTGCATACGGGAAGGTAAGAAAGCGAGAGCGAAAAGAATCTCACACACACACACACACACACACACACCTGCTTGTGTTATTTTTAAGATGATGACTGTGCGCGAGGACACGGTGCGTGCGTGCGTGCGTGCATGCCTGCGTGCGTGCGGGTGCGTTTGAGAGCTCGCTCGTGCCTGTATCGGTAGGCGTGAGCGGACGGAGGGTCCGAGCCGTAGACCGGCGGAAGAAACGTCTCCGCGCGCGCGCTCGCATCAGCGGCGCAGATTACCCAGTAATGATCGGTGTGACTAATCGCGCGCTTGCGGGACTGAAGTTGCGCGCGCGGCGCGTGAAATCCCGCAAATCCGCGTTAATTACGGATTTGAACCGGAGCCGTAACCATGCACCTGCGATACTGTGGGTGGTGATCGGTGCGATACGATACAATAAGTAATTAAACGATACACTGTTCTGTACGATGCGATCTAAAGCGAGTTCACGCGCCGCCACAGCGTTTAAGAAAATAAATAAATAAATAAATAAATCTCAAATGGAAACAGTTCAGTGATGATGCAGTGTGATGAAATAAACCACGACACATTGCTACAGTATGACACGCCCACAGGTCCGTACGATAGAATAACCTTTCATTAGTATTTAAACTACGATACATTTTATTCATGGAAATTTAATAGCTTAGTTTTTTTAAGTTTATTAATTAAAAGAATGATTACGATAACAAATAACTAAATCTCGATGAATCAGAGCTGGGAATCAGTACAGTTACGATATGATGCGATGCGATAACATGACGATGTTCCGATGCGATGTTACGATATAATATACGATACAGTGTGCGTAGTGTGATGGATCGCGTAGCTGATTATACGCTGCCACGCGCTTTATTACAGTTCGTAACGAATCGTAACGAGCGACTTTCCAGGGCGATAAAAACACACGGTATTGTACGATACTTTTCAGCAATATGATACAGTATCACAGCTGTGATGCAACGTGTTATAATTCAACAGGTTACGGTACACTTTGTTTAAAAAAAAAAAAAAAAAAGAAGAAAAAATGTGTGGTGTGAATGACTTTAAGAATATTTAATAAAATAAAAGTAAACATGAACAGTAATTAATAATATATAAAAATAGTAACATGAAAACACAATAACTTAATGTCTCGTAATAAGAATTGGATTTAATAACAGTAGTATAGTAACAATGTGATACGATACGATATGATATTATATCATATTTAATATTATATGATACAATATCATGTGGCACGATATGATACGATACAATAATAAATAAACGTATAAAATT
>NC_069736.1:18263948-18278948 GCF_027358585.1 Pangasianodon hypophthalmus | reverse complement strand
GTATGTGTGTGTGTGTGTGTTTTAGTGTGTGTGTCACACTGAAGATGTTTTACATACACAGCATATTTTAGGCCTTTTCTGTTTCACACGTCTCACATGACAAATTTTCTCTCTCTCTTTCTCTCTCTCTCTCTCTCTCTCTCTCTCTCTCTGTCTTTCTGTGTTTCTCTCTCTATTCACCTTTTTCTTCTCTCTCTCTTTTATTCCTCTCTCTATCTTTGTCTTTCCTTTTACTCACTCGCTTAATTCCTCTCTCTTTCCTTTCTCTCACTCTTTCTATCCCTCTCTTCTTTTCCTTTCTCTCGCTCTCTCTATCCCTCTCTCCTTTCTCTCAGTCTCTCTATCCCTCTCTCTTTTCCTTTCCTTCACTGTCTGTATCCCTCTTTCTTTTCCTTTCTCTCACTCTCTGTTCATCTCTCCTTTTCCTCTCTCACTCTCTCTATTCCTCTCTTTTCCTTTCTCCCACTCTCTCTATCTCTCTCTCGTTTTTGTTTCTCTCACTCTCTCTGTCCCTCTCTTTCTTCCTTTCTCTCACTCTCTCTATCCCTCTCCCTTAAATAGAGACTCTCTTCTCCTCTCTCTAGTAGCATTAGCTTGATCTCTATCTATCTCTTTATCCTTCTTTCTCTTTCTCTCATCCCTCCGTCAGTGAGTCCTGTCTCTGTCTTCCTCTTTCTATTCTCTTTGTGTTCTCTAATAAAGTATACTGTCTCTCTCTCTCTCTCTCTCTCTTTTCACTAGCCTTATCACTCTATCAATTCAATTTGACTTAACAAGCTTTATTGGCATGACCGTATACATGTATTTATCTCTCTCTCACACTTCCTTTCCTCTCTTTTTCTTTCATGTCCCCATCTCTCTCTCTCTCTCTCTCTCTCTGTGTCTCTCTCTCTCTCTCTTTCACGCACAATACTAGTCTTATCTTTCTCTGCATCTCTCTTGTATGTCTCTCAATGTCTCTATTCATCTCTTAGCTCTTTTGTGTGCGACTCTCTTTCCTTCTTTTCCATCTCTCCATCCTTCCATCTCAAGAAGTGCTACCCTTATGTCTTTCTCTCCATCTTTCTGCCTCTCTGCCTCATTCAGCATCTCTCTCTCTCTCTCTCTCTCTCTCTGTCTCTCTCTCTGTCCCATTATTAAACATGCGTTCACAATAGTTCCCCTCAGTGTCGTTTGCACATTGATTCTCTCCATCATCGAACAATAGCAGTGCAGAGCTCAGGTCACACACACACACACACACACACACACACACACACACACACACACACACACACACACACAGAGCCTTAAACACAAACACCCACACTCACATACATATACTTGCCAAATGACATAATGCTGCCTCTTACACACACCCACGCACACACACACACACACACACACACAGGCTAAGTGGCAAAATGCTGCAGTGCAACACACACACACACACACACACACACACACACACACACACACAGTGAGCTCTGTAGTAGTGGACTTCATAATTCATCCTTAAACACATGCTCAGTGTGCTATTGTTTTGCTAAGCACTGTCCTAAATCAGGCTAATCTTTTGTTTTTAGCCACTTAGCGATTATTCATGGAGTGCGGCTAAGCTATAAACCGCTAATGGCTTCGTTTGCTAACTGATGTCTACCTGTGGGACTCTGTTTTATTAATAAGAGTCAAACTGTATCATAAATCATTAAAGTTAATTTATGGAATCAGCGTATTGTTCATATAGTGGAGCTAGGCTACGAAGCTGCTAATCTGTAATAAGTTTGTTTGCTAGCTGTTTTTTGCTTGTTTAGCTGTGGCTTTTTTTTGTTTTGTTTTGGTAGAAAATGTTGTTGTTGTTGTTTAATTTTAGGTTATTAGATTTAATTCATGTTACTCTGTGTTGTTCTGCTAAGTAATGAAGCCGCTAATCAGTTGGTTTGCTAACTCAGTTTGTTTTGATAGAAGATTTCTTCTTTTTATTAAAAACGGGTCAAAATATATGATTGCTCATACAGTGTTGCGAAGCTACAAGACTGCTAATGTGTTTGATTAACTGATATTTAGCTCTTATTTGTAATAAATACAATTAAATATATGTATCTCATCGTATCTCCTTATCTTTTTATACAGTACGGCTAAGCTATAAACTGTTAATGTTTTTTATATTTTGCTAACTAGTTTTTGATCATTTGGTCAGAAGAGAACTTGGGTTCGTTCTTCGTACTTGGGTTAGTGAGATAGCCGGACTTTGGTTCTTTGGAAAGAAAAAAAAAAGTTTTGCGTTTGCTCCTATAGTATGAAGAAATGACGCCGTTGCTAAGCTACCAGACTATAATGCTTTTGTCATTGTTAGAAGTTTCGATTTCATGTTTTTCTGACATTGTTCGCTGCGACACTGAGAATGCTAATGTGCTTGTTTGCTAACTGATGTTCCGCTGTTGGTTTGTTGCTTTGGTAGAAAATAACAGAAATGATTTTATTGTAAACAAAAACCAGCATATGGTACATATTCGCAATTCTCAAATCGCTGTTTTGTTCACGTATTACGGCTAAGCCCTGAATCCGCTAATGGGTTTGTTTGCTAAGTAGAAAATAACTTAAATGTCCAGCACATGATACTTCACTGAGATTCTTACGTCATTGGTTTGCTAATAGCATATGGCTAAACTCTGATTGCGCTAATTGTTCTGTTTGCTAACTGAGGTTTTGGGTTGTTTTAGTTAAAAATGCCTCCTTTAGAGGAATAAACGACGAATCAAACGTCTACCACTGAGGTTTAATTCATGATAAATTTCTATTCTGTGTAGCATCGCTAAGCTACAGAACCTTTAATAACTTTTTTTGCTAACTGATGCTTAGCTGTGGGACTTTGTCTTTAGGAATAAACACCCAAACATGTCGTTTATCATCAAGGTTTATTTCACTGTGTTAAGATTAGCTTGAATATCTTTGTGATTAGCCGCTAATGTCTGCCGCTAAAGCCGCTGACAGACTGCTGTAATGTATTAGCGTGCTGATTTAATATATTACAACAATCTCTTGCTTTTCTCCTCCAGCTTGTTTTTTTTCCCCCCTCCGTTTATCTCCGTTGCTCTGTCTTTCTCCTTCTCCTTCTCCGTTTCACTTCCCCTCATCTCTTTTCCGCTAGCTCTCTGTCTCTCTGCAGATAGTGAAGCTCGGAGGGTAATTAATAGCGTGATGCGCTTCCTCGTGAAGCTGATTAGCGTCGACAGGAAAAGAAACCCTGTGAGGTGGCTACATCCTCCTCTTATTTATACACATTTATACGTGTCATGGAGGAATATGAGCCACTAGCATAACTAGCGCATTTTGACAACATTTCTGAATGACTTACAGCTAATAAGACGCTGAAATCTGAAAGCAAATCATTAGCAAACTTTGATAATACCAGTGTGATTAGCATGTTCAGAAAAATCTCACTTTTTTAAAATATATGTATTATAATTACAGATAGTGTTGATATTTTATTTTATTTATTTATTTATTTTTTTAACATTTTAGCCACTTGCATTAAAATCATTCATGACTGGAAAAAATTAACCTATAGCAATGTTTTCTTCTTATTATTATTATTATATAACATTTTTGTGAACGTTACTAGCATGTCACTGAAACTCATGATGCTTGTTGTTTGGGTGTTTTTTTTGTTATTTTTTTTTACATATTTTTTTGAGTTTTTTAAATAGAATTATTTTAATCCATGATTTCCTCTGAAAAAATAACCTGATTAGAGAAAAATCGTCCGATCACAGTGTGTAAAATGTTTTAACAATGCTAGTTAGAAATGTCACAATGATACCTGATGCCATATTTTTATCATGATTTTTTAAATACAATTTTCTAAAATAAAAGCAGTGGGTAATTTATAAATTGCTGTTTTTTTTTTTGTCTTAGAGTCGCCATGATCATAAAAAAAATTATCAAATTGAAACTTGTGAAATTTCTTGACCAACGCTAGAATGAAGTATGTTTAAAAACATCACAGTAACACTCTTCCTTTACCCGGTTTTTAAGTAAATGCAATTGTTAATGTAGCTTTTTATATATATTTTTTTTAAGAAACTCGTCACAATGCTAATTAAAATGTCGATTTGAAACCTGTGAAATTTCTATCAATCTTTATCAATGCTAGCACGACAAGCATGTTGATAAATGTCATAAAAAGTCACTGTAACACTTTGTATTTGTATTTCGGTGATGTTTCGAAATAAACACAAATATACGCTAATCATTACAGACTTTTTTTTTTTTTTAAACTAGCTTTTCAAACCTGTCTGAAAGTTTAAGACATTTTAACAATGCTAGCGTGACTAGCGAGTTCATAAAAAGTCGTGACATGGCGTATTCTTATTTTGGTGATTTTGTGGCCTTTAACATGTTTTGAAATTAAACAGAAATATTAGCAATTTTTATACAAGCTTTTTTTTCATCAAAACTGTGTGAAATTGTAAGAATTTTCTAACAATGCTAGCTGACTTTTTGATATTAAAGATTTGTTGGTTTAGCGTAGTGCTAGTTTTAATGATACACGTTAAATTTCGAAGCTAAGGCTAAATCCTGATCGTGAACAGGTTAAAGTTCGATTTAGCTAGTTTACTAATTTTTTTGGAGAAATTATGGCTCTTGTGTGAATGTTTTTTTTTTTTTTTTTAATGGCGTATGTGGATCACGTAAACACAGTAGCAGGATATTTCGGTTTGTTTTAATCTTTAATCCAAGAAAAGTTTATTTATTTGTTTTAATTTGATCCTAATCTTTGTTATAGTAGTTTTTTTTCAGTTTAGTTTGTAATAGCGGTGTTTTTTTTTTTATATATACGTCCTCAAACAAAAGCTAGACGGCACTTTACGTTTTTGATGCGAATGACTTTTCATTCACGCTTTAAAGAATTTCACGGCATCTGACTGATATTTAACACGTTTAACCACGTTGTTGTTTACGTCACGTATTTTTTTGTACATATTTTGACGCACTCAGGCTATTAATTGATACCTTTAATAGTATTATAAGATGATTAGCGTGAGCCGATGATCATTTTTTCAGAATATTGCGTGATTTTTTTTTAAAACACACTCCAGTGATTTACGATTTGGAGCACCGATTCCGTCAGACGTGTTTCTCGGACCGTTGGAGAAGCTCCATCTGGGGAACAGGATTATGGGATTGTGTTTTGTGAGAAACAGGTGCGAGGCTGCTTTTAAATTTGTCCCGAATAAGAAAGACAGCTGTCCACGTGCTGGCATCCAAATGCGCGGGACAGATTTTTTTTCAGTAAGCACACACGCTGCTCAAAAAAATGTCGGCGAGTCTGGCGTTACGGGAGAAAAGGCGATATTTAGAGACGCCGGTGACACTGCGATGTGTTAGAAAAGCGTGTGCTGATGGGCCGCGGTGTGTGTAATTGCAGGTCGTGTGAGTTAACGGGTCTCTGGCCAGTGTGTCGGCTCACGCTGCGATGAAGACATGCCTTATTAATGATCCTCTCGTCTTCCTCTCCGCCTCCGTCCTCATCCCTGCTGTCTTTCTCCCTACTGTCTGTCTTTCTTCCTTTCTTTCTTCCTTCCTTCCTTCCTTCCTTCCTGCCTCTTTTTTTCTCTCCTCCCTGCCTTTTCTGTCTCTTTCTCTCTCTCTCTCTCTCTCTCTCTCTCTGACACACACACTTGAAAGTCTTGCGACATTCCCGTAACTCTCCTGACCTTTTACGGATGAATTACAGTCCTTACGGTGGAAGACTGTAATTTTCTCGCTGTGTTAAAGTCGCACACCTCCTCCCCTCCTGCTGTCCACACCAATTTCCACATGATGAGCTATTACTCTCGCTTTTCCTAGCACTAGCCTCCCCGCTACACCGTGAGTCCGGCTTCCATCCATTCAGACCTGGATGGAGGGATCGAATCTCAGCTTTCAGAGTGGAGCGATGGATGTGGAGACATTCTGACGTTTCAGAGAACATACTGGATGGAGGTTTTGTTAATTGTAGCCTTATTTAAAAAAAAAAAAAAAAAACCATCACAAAAGTTACATCACAAAAGCGCGTGCTAACATGCGCGTGCTATCATCCAAAGTGTTTCCAGCTAGCTTCGCAACTAGCCACTGTCTTTATTTTTGTCGTAAACAACGTGCCGTATTGCTACAAATGATGTCAGAAAAGCGCTACGCTCGTGCTACATATCTTATACATTATTAAACTAATCTAAACATTTATATGTCCAAAGCCTGCTCAGTTACCATAATGACTAACCATCGCACTTGGCTACGTCCCAAACCACTTAATATAATACATTTTGACAAAACAGCACACCATGATGCCTACAGAATGTTGTAGATAGTGTACATGTACGTAATACGTAATAGCATGCATGAGTGGTATAATCCCGTTAGACAGTGTGAGCTAGCTAAAAAAACTGTTTAGCTAGCCAAACATCTGGATTAGCCTCCACTGCGAAGTCTAGGTTTCCATGGCAACTATTCACTTTGGTTCCATCCCAATCCACATAATACTGTCCTAAATAGCATACATGCCAAAACAAAGCTGTATGTATCTGTTAGCAAGCGCTGTCGGTTTTTCGTATACATGAAGCCTTCTCAGTTACCACGGCAACCGGCATTTTCCTTTGGCTGTGTCGCACAATGCAAAGTATACAAGTCAAAATAGCATGCTACGTGATGTACATAGCTGTTTGGTATTAGCTAGCCAAACAAAATGAGTGGCTATCACAGAAAAAGTCGCAGTTTTCATGACAACTGGTTATTCAGTTTGGCTAGTTACCATGGCAACTGACCATTGCCCTTGGCTATGTCGCAAACTGTGTAATACAATAATAAATAGTAATTAGCTAGCTAAAATAATTGATTAGCCATCAGTGTGAAGTCCAGGTTTCCATGGCGACTGGCTATTCGTTGTATGTGGGATGTACTTCTGTGCCGGACAGGATGTGAAATGAGCATGCTAGCGTGCAGTAAGCTAGCGCAGTTAGCCGCCGGAATGCAGTTCGTCTGCGTCTGTGAGTTTGGCGTGCGTCCACGTCTTTTCCCTTCTGGACTCAGACACGAGACTCACGGCCAGACGAGTTTCAGCACCTCGCGGAAAACCTGCTGAAAGTCGGGCGCTAATTAACGCCAAAGCGAGACGAAGAGCTGAAGCAGCAGATGGCGTTTCCATAGCAACTCTTTCTTTCTTGTTTACATTGCTGTGTCTGGATAATTAACGGTAAAACTTCTACCGACTTCGATATAGATCAGGGGTGCACAAACTTTTCCTCTCGCATCATACAGAGGAAAAAAATGCGCAGTCGGGGCCACGGACTGTCTTTAATGATAAAAGTGGAGAAAAACAAATAAATAACATCTGTTTATTTAAGCACTTGGGTTTTACAGAAACACACACACACACACATACACACACCTTCTAAGTTACTATGGCAACTGGACATTGCCTTTGGCTACATCCCAAACCGCATAATACTGTACTAAATAATATAAATGACACTACGTGGTGTATGTAGCCTTTATCCAAGACGGTATGAGCTAGCTAAACTAATGATTAGCCCAAGTTTCCATGGCAACTGGATATTCAGTTTGGGTCTGTCCCAAACCGCATAATAGTGAACTACATAGTACACGTGTCAGAATAGTGCTGTGTGTGTGGCGTGTATCTTTTAACAGCACTGTTTGATAAACCAGGGCAAACGAAGCGTTCTCCGTTACCACGGCAACTCGCCATCGGCTGTGGCTCCGTCCCAAATCGCATGACACAGTACTAAACAGTATGCATGTCGAAATAGCGCCGTGTATGTAGTACGTATGTTTTAGCAAGTTCTGTTTGTTAAACTTTACAAAACTAGGTGTTTCCGATTATTCGATATTTTGTCAGTTACCATGGCAACTGGTTGTTTGTTTTTGTTTTTAAAGCTGAATGTTGGTCCTGTGTTTCAAACAAAAAAATATTTATAAATAATGACTGTAGCAGAATGATTTTCCTAATTGGCTGATAAAATTCAGCCACGTCTCCTTTGTATGGATTCAGTAAACAAACAAACAAACAAACAAACAACTAAACCGGAGTGATGCAACCAAATGCGCTGTTTCCTGATTGGCTAAAAAAATCAGCAGATTTTTCTTTGTGAAGACTACACAAACAAACAAACAAACAAACAAACAAACAAACAAACAAAGCAGACAGCCCTGACAATCTGAGCTGTTTCCTTATTGGCCAAAAAAATTCAGCCATTTCTCTTTTGTGTAACAAACAAAGAACGAAACAAACAAACAAACAAACAAACGAATAATAATACATCTGACTTAACCACCTGAGCAGTTTCCTGATTGGCTGATAAAATTGTAAATAAAATTATCCACGAAGCTTCTGACGTACGTCTGATTACGCTCACAATTCTCTCTGGAACGTTCTGCAGATGTCTCAGCTACAGAAATAAAATGATATAAAATAAAATTTGTATATAAACAGATGCAAGGAGAAGGTTTCTAATTTGCATATTCATGCATATTCATAGGTGTTTGCATTGGTAATGGGGTGAAAGTGTAGAGATGTTCCTGGGCGATTTTTAGAGTGAAAAATAAACATATTAAACAGTTTACGACGTAAAACAGATGGTTTCTGGGTTTGTTTAAGCTTTTGGAGAATTAGCGAGGATTGTAGTAATAATCGTAGACGAGAGACGGATGAGAAATTTACACTCAGCTTCACACTTTCTGAGGAACCCAAGAGAGTCGAGTGTGATTTGTGGTTAGCTTCTTGTTCAATAAGAGGCAAACAGTGGCTGTGTGTGTGTGTGTGTGTGTGTGTGGTGTGTGCAGTCAGGTTTCCCCGAGGCAAGCCTGAAAGTGTGAACACTATATTGCTGCATCAACAACCGAGAGATTTCAGCGTTTCCTCCAGCTCTTGGCTAATGCCTCATTTACGCTAGCGCTTAGCATCTGTTTGTTTATCTGCGCTAGCTTCTTCTTCTTAGCGTATAAGCATTTAAAACGTTCAAACGAAGCCTTAAATAAGGCAAGAGCGATTACTAAAGTCACCAATAACCTGAATGATGTGATTCCATCAATACTTTTTGGTTCGCTAAAAAAATTTCCCAGTTTTTCTAGCTAAAAGTTTAGCAGTTTTTCTGTTTAGCTTGCTAAAAGACACAACGATTTTTTTCCCCCTTTGAATTAAAACAGGTGTATAGAAAAACCTGCTACTGAAGGCTAATTTAGCGATGTCGGTGATAGCGTGTGTTAGCGTGTATCAACCAGAGGGGTTAGCAAAAGGTCGTCAATTAGCGCTCAGCGCGTAGCACGGTGGAGGATCGAAGCCCTTAATGGAGCGTATTGAATAAACGGAGAGTTTCTCTTCTCTCTCCAGTCTACGGAGAACTCATTAGCGGATCTATAGGTAATTAAACGAGTACAGGTTAGTCCCTCGACTGGGAGAACGTGAAAGGAGGAACAGAGGCTGAGAAACGAGTGCGAGAGAGAGAGAGAGAGAGAGAGAGAGAGAGAGAGGGTGCGCTGATGGTCGTGTTGCAGCTGATGTGTGTAAAAGCTCGCTCAGATTTATGAAACGTTTATTTAATGCAGTTTATCGATCCGGAGAGTTTCAGCACTCTGACCACTCTTTTATTCTCGCTCAGAATTTATTAAAAACGCACATCAATTAGCTTCCGCTGCTAAAAAATAATAAATCACAATATCATCACTGTGTAAAATATCACACTCTGTACTATACACACACACACACACACACACACACACACACATGCATCCGCCTTTTCATTTATTTATTTATTTATTTATTTATTTATTTATTCAATTTATTCAATTTCCTTAATCTTTTTCACCTTTTTTTCCCTTTCGTTCTCTCCTTCTCTCAGGAGAGGCTACCTAAGGATAAAAAAAATCAAAAATCAAATTATAGAGACAATTTAATACAAGATATTTCACATGGAGAAATATTTACATTCTATATTATAATTAATTTTTTAAAAAATTATTATCCCTACTTTGTTTACTTTTTGCAGTGAATATGATACTCATACATGTTTTTATTTTAATAATAAAAATACATGGCAATAATTTTTTTATATCTGCGTTTGAGGACAATAAACGAAATCTGAGGAAAAAAAATCAGGTGAATTTTTTTATCTATAAATAATAATTAATAAATATAACGTTCTATAATTTAGATTTATTACTGAGGTCTTTTTTTGACTGATTGATTGAATTGAACGAATAAAAAAGAAATAATCTGATAATTAAATTCGACTCGGACGTAATGTGTGGAAAGTTAATAATAATTAATAATTCTATTGTAATATAATAAACATATAATAAATATTATAATAAATAATTGTATTGTAAATAATGAGGTCATATTTGATTAGTTGGATTATGTTACTGTTGGATAAAATAAAATAAAATAAAATAAATGACGATAACCTGAAACAGTTTATTTATTAATGATTTTTATTAATGATTTTAATGATGTTTTGCAGACGGTTGTGAGAACTTTACAGGATGTGACGGGATTGTTGGAGTTAAGAGTGAAAGATGAAGGTGTAAATGATTGTGTATTAAACCGTGTGTTATATCCGTGTCGTCAGGTGTGTGTACGGCGTTTAAGCGAGTGTGTGTTTTTTTTGTTTTTTTTTTTTTTTAGAAAAGCGCTGGAATGATCCGGAATCTGATCCAGGGTGAAAATGTGGCCTAATGTAACGCAGCGCTCCATTTCACATTCAGCTTCTAGCGGCTCGAATCCCTCGTACCGCTGCCTGAAAGTGTGTGTAAGTGTGTGTGTGTGTGTGTGTGTGTGTGTGTGTGTGTGTGTGAGGGAGTGTTTTGCATTTTCTTTTTCCTGTGCTGGTGTCACTTTCAGTTATCTTCAGCCATGCCGAGGTCTCCGAGTCTGCCTCTGTTTTCTCCTCGCTGAAAACCGAGAGGAATATAAAGCGCTGTTTGGCCGAGTTTCCACGCGTCTATAATCTATACAGCTCGACTGACAGCGTTAAAACACCACTTCCTGTTTATCTCCCGCGTGTTCGGCGCTCGGATGTCTCTCCAACGCCGAGGCCGTGTGATTGGCGCGGTTACAGAAACGTCCCGAATCCTGAATCGACTTCGACTCCGTGATCGCGGTGTGTTTCAGCGCAGTTATTCCTGGCAGCTGAGTGATGATGCGTGTTACCCAGAATGCACTGCGAGCTTAATGTCATGTTACATTTAAATGAGTGTGTAATGAGTGTGTAAAGGATAAAGTTACATCTGTACACTTGAGCTGTTTCTCAGTGTGCTAATTTATCTTTATGCTAGCTGCTAATTAGCTTATTAGCTACACAGTGGATGATATTCACTCTTCTAGTGCTGAGTTTTTTCTTCTTTTTTATTTCACCGGATCAGCGTGACGGTCTTATTTAAATACTTGTTATTTTGCAAATAAATATATTTTATTAATGTTTCAAAAATAGCAGCAATAATAATAATAATGAGAATAATAATAATAATAATAATAATAATAATGAAAATAATAATAATAATATTTCAAATGTAGCTCACAATGTGAAGTAAAAATAGAGAAAGAAATTTTGTGCTATAATTCAATTTTCAAAAACTTAGAACAAAAATAGACAATTATTAAAAATGTATTATTAAAAAATAAAAATTTATATATTTTTTAAAATATAAAAAGCTAATTAATGATAATAAATATCCAGCATGTGTTTTTTTTTTTTTGGTCCAAAGTGCTCTGAAATCCTCTTTCCGAATTTTTTATTTGAAATCATTGCAATGTTGGAGCAATGAATAAAGTATTTATTTATTTATTTATTTATTTATTTATTTATCTGGTTTTCCTACCCAGAAGCACCAAACCAAGCACTAAACTGACAGAAAAAAATCAAACCAAAAAAAAATCTTGATTTGTACTTGAGGTGGCGTAATTGTTAACGTAGCTAACGTTATGTATGTAGCTGTAACGCATATAAAAAAAAAGGATATATGTGCTGTCTGGAAATATTTTCATTAATAGCAACGAGAACAATTGTATGTCACTGACATCCTGTATTGATATGTGGGCGGGGCTACAGAGGGTTTTTTCCGTATTGTTCCATTTTAAGGAATCACGTAGAAACCACGTAGAGGCCTAGAGTGTTATTATTTTCGAGACCAGGATGCTTAGCCGTGCTTAGCGTTAGCGTTGTGTAGTGTAATTTTATACAGGTTATATTTTTTTATTTCAATTTTAATCAGGAATTTCGGCTGAAACCTGTTCCTGAATTTGTGCGCTTCCTGATTTGATGCGTTTTATATCATGGATAGTGCGAGCGTTTTTGTTCTTACACACGCTCTGAGTCGCTGTGACTCATTCAGCAGAGTCACACTGCTCTGATTCACAGCAGGACAGCTTTATTCACTCCCTCTGAGTGTGTGTGTGTGTGTGTGTGTGTGTGTGTGTGTCGGGGACTGTATTCTTCTTCTCTGCTAGTCTCTCTACACCGGATATGTCCTCTGAAAAAAAAAAGTGTGTGGGCGGATGGAAAGAGAGACAGAGAGACAGAAGGAGAAAGAGGCACAGGAACGAAAGGAAGACGATGAAAAAGACAGAAAAAGAGAAAATTGAAGATAAAGAGATAGAAGATGAGAGGAGAGAGAGGTGGAGAGATTAAGAGACATGCAGAAAGAGGGATAATAAAGAAAGGAGGAGACAGACAAGAAAAGGGAGGGATAGAAGAACAGAGACGCCGACAGAATGAAGGGCTGCAGGGCGAGAGATAGAAGAGAAAGAGATGAAGAAATGGATAGTAAAGGACGGAGAGATAAACAGAAAATGACACAGACAGGCAGATAGTGAGACAGACAGACAGGCAGGCAGTGAGACAGAATGACAGACAGGCAGGCAGTGAGACAGGCAGGCAGTGAGACAGGCAGGCAGTGAGACAGGCAGACAGACAGTGAGACAGACAGACAGGCAGTGAGACAGACAGGCAGTGAGACAGGCAGGCAGTGAGACAGGCAGGCAGTGAGACAGGCAGGCAGTGAGACGGATAGACAGGCAGGCAGTGAGACAGGCAGGCAGGCAGTGAGACAGGCAGGCAGTGAGACGGACAGACAGGCAGGCAGTGAGACAGGCAGGCAGGCAGTGAGACAGGCAGGCAGGCAGTGAGACAGGCAGGCAGTGAGACAGGCAGGCAGTGAGACAGACAGGCAGGCAGTGAGACAGACAGGCAGGCAGTGAGACAGGCAGGCAGGCAGTGAGGCAGGCAGTGAGACAGACAGGCAGTGAGACAGGCAGGCAGTGAGACAGGCAGGCAGGCAGTGAGACAGGCAGGCAGGCAGTGAGGCAGGCAGTGAGACAGACAGGCAGTGAGACAGGCAGGCAGTGAGACAGGCAGGCAGGCAGTGAGACAGGCAGGCAGGCAGTGAGACAGGCAGGCAGTGAGACAGACAGGCAGGCAGTGAGACAGACAGGCAGGCAGTGAGACAGGCAGGCAGTGAGACAGACAGGCAGGCAGTGAGACAGACAGGCAGGCAGTGAGACAGGCAGGCAGTGAGACAGGCAGGCAGTGAGACAGGCTCCCCCCGTGAGGACCGTGTGTATTAGTGTGAGTGTAGAAGTGCGTCTCGGTGACTGGGCTGCTCTGTAATCAGGCAGGACGGCGTACGCCGCTCTCGCTGGTCCTCATGAGCAAACCCTGATTAAATTGTTTTAATTGAAGCGCTTGTTGGATGAAGAGCTCGTTTCGGGAAGTCGGCGTTCAAGTCTTCTGAGGATTGTGGGTAATTTTGTTATTTCAGTATCATCATAATAACGGCTGTTATTATTTTAAAAAATGAGGCCGAGGTTTGCGCGCTGCGTTGTGAGGAACTGCAGTGGAAGGAGGCCTGTGTAAATTATCGAGGAGACTGAAGAGCGGGATAAAGGCTTTTCCGGTTAATGAACTTTAGTGTCCACTTACTAAAATCACAGATCCCAGAGCCCTGTATTCCCAGGACCTCATATTCCCATGTCCCTGTATTCCCAGGACCTCATATTCCCATGTCCCTGTATTCCCAGGACCTCATATTCCCATGTCCCTGTATTCCCAGGACCTCATATTCCCATGTCCCTGTATTCCCAGGACCTCATATTCCCATGTCCCTGTATTCCCAGGACCTCATATTCCCATGTCCCTGTATTCCCAGGACCTTATATTCCCATATCCCTGTATTACCAGGACCTCATATTCCCATGTCCCTGTATTCCCAGGACCTCATATTCCCATGTCCCTGTATTCCCAGGACCTCATATTCCCATATCCCTGTATTCCCAGGACCTCATATTCCCATATCCCTGTATTCCCAGGACCTCATATTCCCATATCCTTGTATTCCCAGGACCTCATATTCCCGTGTCCCTGTATTCCCAGGACCTCATATTCCCATGTACCTGTATTCCCAGGACCTCATATTCCCATGTACCTGTATTCCCAGGACCTTATATTCCCATATCCCTGTATTCCCAGGACCTCATATTCCCATGTACCTGTATTCCCAGGACCTCATATTCCCATGTCCCTGTATTCCCAGGACCTCATATTCCCATATCCCTGTATTCCCAGGACCTCATATTCCCATATCCCTGTATTCCCAGGACCTCATATTCCCATATCCTTGTATTCCCAGGACCTCATATTCCCATGTCCCTGTATTCCCAGGACCTCATATTCCCATGTACCTGTATTCCCAGGACCTCATATTCCCATGTACCTGTATTCCCAGGACCTTATATTCCCATATCCCTGTATTCCCAGGACCTCATATTCCCATGTACCTGTATTCCCAGGACCTCATATTCCCATGTACCTGTATTCCCAGGACCTCATATTCCCATATCCCTGTATTCCCAGGACCTTATATTCCCATGTCACTGTATTCCCAGGACCTCATATTCCCAAAGTCTTATATTTTCTGGTCTCTGTATTCCCAAGGCCTTATAATCCAAGGTCCTATTATTAACGAGACTTT
>NC_069736.1:18216448-18253948 GCF_027358585.1 Pangasianodon hypophthalmus | reverse complement strand
GGGAGAGAGAGGGAGAGAGAGAGAGACGGGGGGAGAGAGAGAAGGACAGACAGACAGAGAGAGAGAGAGAGAGAGAGAGAGACAGACAGACAGGGCGGGAGGAGAGAAAGACAGAGTCAGAGATGGAGAGAGATGGGGAGGTGGAGAGAAAGACAGAGAAAGAGACAGAAAGAAATAGAGAGATGGAGACAGAAAGAGAGAGAGATAGAGACAGAAAGAGAGAGAGATAGAGACAGAAAGAGAGAGAGAGTGAGGGGGTAGAGAGAGAGTGAAATGGGGGAGAGAGAGAAGGACAGACAGAGAGAGAGAGAGAGACAGAGATGATGAAATGGTACGTTAGTGAGGTGTGATGGAATTGATTTGAATCTGCTGTTACTCTGTGTCTCAGTGAGAAGAGTCTCCACACACACACACACACACACACACACACAGTGAGGAGAGTCTACACACACACACACACACACACACACACACAGTGAGGAGAGTCTACACACACACACACACACACACACACACACACACACACAGTGAGGAGAGTTAATTAGTGTGTGTTGTGTCTCTGTGTGACGACACAGCAGCAGCTCTCCACTCGGATAAGAGGCTCACTCTCTCTCTCTCTCTCTCTCTCTCTCTCTCTCTCTCTCTCTCTCTCTCTCTGTCTCTGTCTCTCTCTCTCTCTCTCTCTCTCTCTCTGTCTCTGTCTGTGTCTCTCTCTCTCTCTCTCTCTCTCTCTCTCTCTCTCTCTCTCTCTCTGCTTCTCTTCCATTTTTTCGATCACTCCCATGTTTTTGCTCTCTTTAATTCTCTTTTCCTTCTCTTATCTCCCTCTGTCATACTTTTTCACTTTCTCTCTCCATCTTTTATTCGTTTTTATTCCCTCCTGTTTTTATGCGTAACAGATGAAACACTGAATAAATGAATAATAAAATAAACTGAAGCTGATGAGAGAAAAACAAGAAAAAAACATTTCTTTATTTCCTTCTTATGTGTTTTATTATTTTATTTATCTGTTTAGTTCTTCATTCTTCTTTCTGTTTCTCACTCTTTCTTCATTCCTCTCTTCCTCTCTTCTCTATTTTCCTTTACTTTCTTTCTTTCTTTGTTTGCATTTTTCTATCTTTCTTTTTTCCTACTATTTCTTGCCTTTTTTCTTTTTTCTCCTTAATTACTTATATTTTTAATTAATTTAAAGCTTTTGTTTTTCTTTTCTTCCTTTTATTAGCTCTTCATTCTTTTATTTCTTCACACGTTTTCTTTCCTTCTTTCGTCCTCTTCACCTGTTAGTTATTTTTTACCTTTCCTCTCCCAGTTTAGATTTACTTCTTTCTTTCTTTCTTTCTTTCTTTCTTTCTTTCTTTCTTTCTTTTATTGCTTCTTTTTCTTCTGTTACTCCTTTTTTTTAGTTCTTTATTATTTCTTTGCTTGTTTTTTGTTTGTCCTTCTCCTCTTTATGTAGTCATTAATTTTGACTTAATTATTTTTGTCTTATTTATTTATTTAATTGTTTATTGATTCGTTCTTTCTTTCTTTCTTTCTTTCTTGGTGCTTTTCATCACTTTTTCTTCTGCTTTTTATTTAGTCATTACATTTATTTATTTATGTATTTATTTAATGTTTGATTTATGTATTTTTGTGTTTATTTCCTGTTTATCAGCACTGCTACATGAAGTGAGTGTTATAATTCTGACAGTGCTGTAGCAGAGGGACGGTGTGTGTGTGTGTGTGTGTGTGTGTGTGTGTGTGTGTGTGGTTAAGTGAGAGTTGTTAACAGTATCTAGGGAACCTCAGTAGGCTCCCTATAGTGGAACACATACGGAGTGTGTGTGTGTGTGTGTGTGTGTGTATTTCATGTTGTTATGGTGATGTGATGATTGGACTTTGTGATTCCGGCCACTGGTTGTCGTGGTAACAGTCTCTAGTGAAATAGAAATACAGTTCATCTGTATTATTGGCTGCACACACATGCACACACACACACACACACACACACACACACACACATGCACACACACACACACACACACACACACACACACACACACACACGTGCACACACGCACGCACACACACACACGTGCACAATAGGAAATATATTCGAAGCTCATTATTTTTAGTGAATTAATTATTGATGACGGTGTGTCTTAAACTTTTAAAGCTTCTCTCTCTCTCTCACAGACACACACACACACACACACACACACACACACACACACACACACACGGGCTCTGATCTGAGCGCTGTTATGATATCTGCCTCATTAATTTTGACGCTTCTCAGCCCACTGGATTCATGCCTGTGAGGGAAAGTGTGTGTGTGTATGTGTGTGTGTGTGTGTGTGTGTGTGTGTGTGTGTGTGTGTGTGTGTGTGTGTGTGCGCGCACAGCTAGAAAATTATTTCAGCTGTGTGAAGTGCTGCTTATGCTGTGAGGAAAAAAGTTCCACTTGTTTCAGTAGAATAAAAAAAAAAAAAAAAAAAAAATGGCGCTGTCACCATGGCAACGCTGACACAGCTGCAGGCGGCCATTTTGTGTAGCTTCGCTGTTTCCATAAAAACCATGTAACAACGTGCAGGAGGACTGAACATAACTCACTTTAAACCACACATTAGCCACAGATATCACTTTTATACAGCAGAGATCTTACAGAAGACGATATTTTTCATTTTATTTTTAATTCTGGTGATTAGCGAGCGAGTGAAACGAGTTAGCTAACGTTCGCACGAGTGAATGAAGTTTTCCAAGCGTGAGCCGCCTGCACGGCATCTACTGTAAAGACTAATTAACATCTTATTATTATTTATTTCACCTGGTTTTATGAACAATAAGATAAATAAACAATAAGATAAAGATATGTTTTATGCCGTTATTGTTACGTTTTACTGGGAAAAAAAACCCGCATGGTGGCAGAAGGTTTAGAGGTTCAGTCTCTGATTTAAAAAAAAACAAAACAAAACATGACAATAAATCAATAAAATAAAATTGAAAACTGCCTCCTTTGAAGAAAATTATTTTGACTTTTAATAAGTAATAAACAAACAAGCAAACAAACAAAATAATAAAAAAAATTAAACTAATTAAAACAACCCTGAATGAAGATGTATCCCATTTTATATTAGAAATAAAAATAAATTAATTAATTTAAAGAGGTGTTTGTGTGTTTGAGATGCTGTTATTGTAACTTTTTACTGAAAAGGAAGAACGTTAATTCCGTCAATGATTAAAAATACAAGATAGATAGATAAATAAATAAGACAAACAAATAACAAATAAGTAAAATATATATATACATATATATATATATATATATAAACAAGTTTTAAAAAATAGCAAAAAAAAAAGATTAATAAATGATTCAGAATAAACAAAAACCCTCTATAAATCTGTGTCCCATTTTTTGAGCAGAAATAAAAATAAATTCGTGAAGTTTGTTTGTGTTGCATTTGTGAAGGTTAAGAGAGAAAACGTGTGATGTTCTGTTTTATTAAACTGAATTAAAACATTTTTCTCATGTTTCTTTTCTTTCTTTATAAATCAAAAATAAATAAATCATAAATGAACTAAAACAGAAAAATTTATTTATTTATTTATTTGTAATTATTTAAATCAAACAAAAATTGAAAATAAAACGAATAAAACTAGAAAAAGTGAGAGTTTCAAATCATGTAACGAAAAAATTTAATAAATTGAATAAATAAATTAAATCAGTGTAAGACCTCACATTTGCTGAAACGTCTGTGTATGCGTTGTGTGTGTGTGCATGTATTTGTGTCTTGTGTGTGTGTCTGTGTGAGTGTGTGTTATATGTGTTATGTGTGTGGTGTATGTGTTGTCTGTGTGTGTGTGTGTGTGTGTGTGTCTGTGTGTGTGTGTGTGTGTGCGTTTGAGTGCAAACCCCGAGCGCTGTTCAGACGACTACAGAGATTTTTTAAAAGACTGAATAAAGCGCGTCTGCAGCCTAAAGGTCTTGATGTTGGATTTATATCCGCGATTCCGGAATCCGGAATTCCCTTCAGGAATGTTGGTGATAGATGGAGAGGAAATGGACGGAAGAGTCTGAGTTTTAATATTATCATATTTTATTAATAGTTTTTTAATAATATCACAGATATAAAGCTGACACTCAGGTCTGTGTGAGTGTGAGTGTGTGAGTGTGTGTGTGTGTGTGTGTGTGTGTGTGTGTGTGTGTGATATTGATGATGTGACATTAATGAAGGTGATTATTTGGGTATAAATACAGAAGGTTATAAATAATGCAGCTCGCAGTGCGGGGGTGGAGTCACCGTCACTCACTCGCTAATAAACCTGTACTGTAAACAATTCATCATCACACACACACACACACACACACACACACACACACACACACACACACACGCAAGCACACACACACATACGCACGTACGTATGCAAACACTTATACACACACACATGCACACACATATGCAAGCACATACACACACACGCACACACATGCGCAAACACACGTACGCACGCACGCAAAAACTTATACGCACACACACATGCAAGCACATACACACACATACACACGTACGCAAACACACACACGTACGCACGTACGTATGCAAAAACTTATACGCACACACACATGCAAGTACACACACACGCACACACACACAGTCTGTTCAGTAAAAAACCCTGATGTAATCAGATTGGACAGTGACTCAAAAATAAAAACATGAATTAATAATAATAATAATAATAAGTTATTAGTTCTTCAGGTTTATTCCTCTGTAATTACACTGTAATAACACGTGAATAATTGTGTAATTACACTGTAATAATGCGTGAATAATTGTGTAATTACACTGTAATACAAATATTATAACACAAAGTATTTTACAATATCTCATAATATTGCAGTTTATATATAACACTCATACCTTTCTTTTTCTTTTCATCGTTTTCTCTCTTTATTAATCAGTGTTTAATCATTTTTCTTTCATTATTGTGTTTTTCTTTCTTTCCGTTTCCTGCTCTTTTTTCGCTCTGTCTTTTTTTAATGTAGTGTTTCTTCTATTTATAACTGTATATATATCATCTGTATTTATTTATTTATTTAATTGCCTTTTCGCTCCCTCTTCCTTAGTTTTCATCCCTCAGTTTTTCTTTCTTTCTTTTTCATGTTCTTTTTTTTAGTCATTTTTACATAATTATTTTCTTGTCTTTCTTTTTCTTTTTTCTATTTATTAATGAATTTATTTATTTTTCTTCGTTTTTTCGTCTGTTGTTTCTTTATTCTGCTTTTCTGTTTTATTTTACTTCATTTTTCTTTTCTCTTTTCTTTTTTCTCTTTGTTTATTAGTTCTTTTCTTTCTGTATTAGGTTTTAAATTTTTTTTGTTATTTCTTTGTTTATTTTTATTTATCATTATTCTGCACTTTTTTCAGTCTGTTTGTTGTACTTTTTCTTTTTTCAGTTTTTTCCTCTAATGTTTCTTTCTTTGTTTTACTTTCTTTGTTTTTTTTTTCTCTTTTCTCTTAATTGTTCACTTCAATTTTTCCCTGATCTTTATTTCTCTCTCTCTCCCTCGCTTTATTGCGCCTTTAATGATTTTTTTCTGCTGTTATTTCTTCTTGTGTTTCTCTTTGCTTTCTTTTTTCTACTCGTCTGTAGCTCCGCGTCCTGAAAGTTTTCAGGATAATAAAATAATAAACAGCACTAACTCCATATCCACATCTACAACCTAAGAGTAGGTCAAAGGTCAAAGGTTGAAGGTCAACTGTCATTATCAAGTGCACTTACTACATCATGTTCACATCTGCGACTGCGCTACAATTATCCTGTGTGTGTGTGTGTGTGTGTGTGTGTGTGTGTGTTCTGCTTCACTTTGAGTGTTAAGCGAGCTGACAGGTTCAGAAGGTTGGGCTTTTAGCTCACATATCACACTCTAAATGGCCATGATGGGGGGAGAGTGTGTGTGTGTCTGTGTGTCTGTGTGTGTGTGTGTGTGTGTGTGTGTGTCTGGAGCCAGAATTAGCAACTCTTGAGAAAAGCCCTCCAGTATAAACACTGACAGAAAGCTTTTAGAGAGAGAGAGAGAGACTGAGAGAGAGAGAGAGATAGAGAGACTGAGAGAGAGAGAGAGAGAGAGAGAGAGAGAGTGAGAGAGAGAGTGAGAGAGAGAGTGAGAGAGAGAGAGAGAGACTGAGAGAGAGAGAGAGAGAGAGACTGAGAGAGACAGAGACAGAGAGAGAGAGAGAGAGAGAGAGAGAGATGGACAGACAGAAGGATGGACAGACGGTTAGACACATGAACAGATGTTTAAATGAACAGACCTAATATCGACTCCTCCCTGCTGCCCGGAGCGAACCCTCTGGAAGTTCTTCTGTTTCCTCCTTGTGTGTGTGTGTGTGTGTGCGTGTGTGTGTGTGTTTGTGTGTGTGTGTGTTTGTGTTGCTCTCTCTCTCTCTCTCTCTCTCTCTCTCTTTTTCCTGGCATCAATAATCCACTTCCTGTCACAGTTGGTATGATGATGACCTTTGTGATACTCTGCCCCGCCCGCAACCCGAATATCCGCAGGTACACACAAACTGTGTGTGTGTGTGTGTGTGTGTGTGTGTGTGTGTGTGTGTGTGTGTGTGTGTGTGGGGCCTGTCATGTTCCTGGAACACAAGAAAATGCCAACAGCGAGACGTAAACCTCACCGACCCGCACTTACAAGTTTGTGACAGTTGTTTTGTTGTGTGTGTGTGTGTGTGTGTGTGTGTGTGTGAATATAATCCTCTCCCTGGAGAGAATATGATATGATATGATATGATATTCTTCCCAGCAGTCCGACTGTACGAATAACACTGTTGCCAAACACTAATGCAGCCTGTTACACTCAACATCATCTTCATGAAAGACATGTGATAAATAAGGAATAAAGCAGTGTGTGTAGGTGTGTGTGTGGGTGTGTGTGTAGGTGTGTGTGTAGGTGTGTGTGTGGGTGTGTGTAGGTGTGTGTGTGTAGGTGTGTGTGTGTGTAGGTGTGTGTGTGTGTAGGTGTGTGTGTGTAGGTGGGTGTGTGTAGGTGGGTGTGTGTGTGTGTGTAGGTGTGTGTGTGTAGGTGTGTGTGTGTGTAGGTGTGTGTGTGTAGGTGGGTGTGTGTGTGTGTGTAGGTGGGTGTGTGTGTGTGTGTGGGGCGGGGGGTGCAGTTATAGGAAATTACTCAACAATGGCATGGTGTGATGAAGTTGAGTTATTGTTAGAATGAGAGACAGACAGATTGATGGACAGACAGACCGATTAATGGATGAATAAATGGACAGACGGACAGATTGATGGATGAATAAATGGACAGACAGACAGACAGATTGATGGATGGATAAATGGACAGACGGACAGATTGATGGATGAATAAATGGACGGACAGACAGACAGATTGATGGATGAATAAATGGACAGACGGACAGATTGATGGATGGATAAATGGACAGACGGACAGATTGATGGATGAATAAATGGACAGACAGACAGACAGATTAATGGATGAATAAATGGACAGACGGACAGATTGATGGATGGATAAATGGACAGACAGACAGACAGATTGATGGATGGATAAATGGACAGACAGACAGACAGACAGATTGATGGATGAATAAATGGACAGATGGACTGATTGATGGATGAATAAATGGACAGATGGACAGATTGATGGACAGATGGACAGACTGATTGATGGATGAATAAATGGACAGATGGACAGACTGATTGATGGATGAATAAATGGACAGACGGACAGATTGATGGATGAATAAATGGACAGATGGACAGACTGATTGATGGATGAATAAATGGACAGACGGACAGATTGATGGATGAATAAATGGACAGATGGACAGACTGATTGATGGATGAATAAATGGACAGACGGACAGATTGATGGATGAATAAATGGACAGACGGACAGATTGATGGACAGATGGACAGACTGATTGATGGATGAATAAATGGACAGATGGACAGACTGATGGATGAATAAATGGACAGATGGACAGACTGATTGATGGATGAATAAATGGACAGACGGACAGATCAGAATCAGAATCAGAATCAGAATCAGAAGGAGCTTTATTGCCAGGTGTGTTTACACATACGAGGAATTTGTTTTAGTGACAGAAGCTCCACAGTGCAACAGAATGACAGCGACGAGACAAGACACAGACAATAAAAAGTGAATTGATGGATGGATAAATTTACAGACAGACAGATTGATGGATGAATAAATGGACAGACAGACAGCTGGACGGATGGATAAATGAACAGACGGACAGACAGACAGATATTATATTGTTATATTAATCTGCCAGCGTTCGTGGAACTGCATTAAGTTTATTGATTTCCATAATGGATGAAATGTTAATGTTTTAAAAGCAGCAAGTCATCGAGATGCAAATATTCATCATGGAGGTTTTTAAATCAAAAAACAGCTGGAACACTGTTCTAACACACACACACACGCACGCATGCACGCACACACACACACGCACACACGCACGCACACACACACGCACGCACGCACGCACACACACTTCTGCATGTCCATTCGCTCATTTTCAGTAGGGGCTTTATATTTTTATTTTTTTGCTCAGGATAACGCTGGATCCGGAGTCTTTCCCGGGAACGCTGGGCGTGAGGTGGGAATATATCCGGGCTGGAATGCCAGGACACCACTGTGGCTGTGCGATATGACTGTTTTATATAATATTGCTGTTGTGATCAGTTCTGTTACAATACACTTTTCTGTGATAGATTTTTATTAAATTTACATAATTTGAATAAATCCACGTTATTGGTCACAATAGATGACCTGAGACCTTCTCTGTGGTTTAAACAACTCATTTATTTATATTTTAACAAATACAAGCAACTACATTTGTTAGAAAATAGAAAAGTGCAAGTAATAATAACTGCGGGAGTGTGTGGGATTAAAAAAAAACAGTCCTACACACACTTCTGTTTCTGAGTGGAATTCTGTTTGTGCAAGTTTCTGTCGAGCAAGTTTTCTGTCTGTGTGTGAGGTGTGTATGTGAGGAGCATGTGTGTGAGGTGTGTGTGTGTGAGGTGTGTATGTGAGGAGCATGTGTGTGAGGTGTGTGTGTGTGAGGTGTGTGTGTGAGGTGTGTGTGTGAGGTGTGTGTGTGAGTTGTGTATGTGTGTGAGGAGCATGTGTGTGAGGTGTTCGTGTGTGAGGAGCATGTGTGTGAGGTGTGTGTGTATGTGTGTGTATGTGTGTGAGGTGTGTGTGTGTGTGTGTGTGTGTGTGCAAGGTGCAAAAGTAAAGGTTGGTATCCAGGGTTGAAAATGTCCGTGGGTGAAGTGGATTCGGAATATCTCAGGAATCTTAAAGAGGCAGGGAGGAAGAAGGCTGCGGAACATGTGGAGGCTGCAGGTGGGTGAAATGAGAAGATGAGAGGTGGGGAGAGGAGAGGAGAGGAGATGAAGAAAGGAGAGGAGATGAGAAGAGAGGAGAAGAGAAGAGAGGAGACGAGAGAGCAGAAGAGAGGAGAGGAGGAGAAGAGAAGAGAGAAGAAGAGAGGATGTTTGATGGTTTGAGGATTCGATGGAGAAGAGAGGAGAGGAGGAGGGAGGAAGAGAGGAGAGGAGGAGAAGAGAAGAGAGAAGAAGAGAGGAGAGGAGGAGAAGAGAAGAGAGAAGAAGAGAGGAGAGGAGAGAGCAGAAGAGAGGAGATGAGAGGAGAGGCGGAGGGGAGAAGAGAGGAGAGGAGGAGAAGAGAAGAGAGAAGAAGAGAGGAGAGGAGGAGAAGAGAAGAGAGAAGAAGAGAGGAGAGGAGAGAGCAGAAGAGAGGAGATGAGAGGAGAGGTGGAGGGGAGAAGAGAGGAGAGGAGAAGAGAGAAGAAGAGAGGAGAGGAGGAGAAGAGAAGAGAGAAGAAGAGAGGATGTTTGATGGTTTGAGGATTCGATGGTTCAGTCCTCGGTACTTCAGTAGAAGTGTTCCGCTCTTCTGTCAGTCGTAGTAGGCGAGCGGATTTTTTTCCCCAGAAAATAACATGATAAGTAGTGCAGTATGTCAGAGCCCTTTACATTTGTGTGTGTGTGTGAGAGTGTGTGAGAGTGTGTGAGAGTGTGTGAGAGTGTGTGAGAGTGTGTGAGAGTGTGTGAGAGAGTGTGTGTGTGTGTGTGTGTGTGTGAGAGAGAGTGTGTGTGTGTGGGTTTGATCTTTCCTCTCACTCATTATCTGCTGTGAGAGACACACCTCGCAGTCTGTTTCTGCCACTGTCATCTTTAATTGGTCGAGATTCGTCAGCCAATCAGGGCCGAGCTGTCTGAAACACAAAGGCGCTTGACACATGGCCACGCCCACTTTTAATTAGTCATGCATTTTTCTCACCAGCCAATTAGTGACAAATCAAAGCCGATGCTCACTAACGAGCTTCTGACTGTCAAACTTACATCACACTTCAACATCAGCATATGAATATACTCTCTCTGTCTGTCTCTCTCTCCGTCTGTCTCTCTCTCTCTCCGTCTGTCTATCTGTCTGTCTCTCTCTCTCTCCGTCTGTCTATCTGTCTGTCTCTCTTTCTCTCTCTGTCTCTCTCTTTCTGTCTGTCTCCAATCGCTCACACACTCCACCTTTATTTTCTGTCTGATGAAGTGTGTGTTTGGGTTAAAGGTCACAGAGAGGTCAGGGTTAGGGTCCATTATGTCCAGACATAGGTATTAAGTAAATACTTAAGTGTGTGTACGTGTCTACTGATAAAGGAGTGACATTTCTGATGATGGATGTGTGGGCGTGTCCCAAACCACACACCCTATTCACTATATAGTCCACATAAACACCTTCATCAGTCCACTGTGGGCGTGTCCCAAACCACACACCCTAGAAATGAGCATTGATGGAACATAAGGAGTGGACGAGTGCTTCCTGTTCACTCACAGTGAAGCTGATAACGAGTGCTGCAGGATGTGACAAGTGTGTGTGTGTGTGTGTGTGTGTGTCTGTGTGTTTGTGTGTGTGTGAGAGAGAGAGAGAGTCTTAAAAGTGTGAAGTCTGTGCAGTTTAGATGGCAGGATGTTAGAAGCGAGAAAGCACTGAGATCGGAAGAAGAGAGGGGTGAACTCAAGGGCAGTGTGTGTGTGTGTGCGTGTGTGCGTGTGTGCGTGTGTGCGTGTGTGCGTGTGTGTATGAGGATGCTGCTGAAAACGCTGACATTAATTGTATTTCTGTTATCTATAAAGTGTGTGTAATGATATGGTATAAATTTCCGGTATGATCATCATTATAGTATCATGGTCTGTTGCTAGGCAACTGGATCACGCATGCTGAGCGTACGCTAGTTAACAATTAGCACACCGCTGTTACGTGTCTATATGTGTGGACGATATAAAGACATAAGTACGGTGAAAACGTGACAGAACCATCCGGAACATCTACATTTCCCTCAGATCTGTTCATTAATCAACAAGAAAAAAACACGCTAACGATGTAAATAACGTAAATCTGATTTAGCATCGAGCACTAAACCAATCTCACTGCGGTTCCGCCATTTTGAGAAAATGTTAACATAATAAAACTCTGAGCTTTAGTGTGGAAGTCACATGATCACATCTGAACGCAGAAATGATATCCAGTTCATGTTATTTACAAGGGAAATGATGTCATCATCTATAGAAATTAGCATGATATTACCTTAACATTGTAAATATTTGAGCTTTAACTAGCTACATGCACGCAACACTTGTTCTATTAGCTTACATGTTTACGTAACATTTTTATTATTTTTATTATTATTATTATTATTATTATTATACAATCTTAGTTTGAAATTATTTGAAAGGTTGAGTAATTCTTTGCTAAAACTACCTATACTCCAGGACTTTACTGTTAAATAAGCTAGCTGGTGTTACCACAAGGAAATGGAGTACGTTAGCTAAACATGAATAGCTAGCTAGCTGTAAAACAAGGGAGTAAATATAGCTAGCTTGGAGGTCATGAGCTAAAAACAAATAACTATGTAGCTAGCTAGCTTGGTAGATGCAACATGTAATGATAGGTTGTATAAAAAAGTTTAAATGTTGTAGTTTTTCTTTTACTGTTAAATAAGCTAGCTACGACAAAGAATTGTTTGCTAAATGTGAATAGCTAGCTAGCTGTAATCCAGGCGTAGGAATCTTTTGGATATTTACGGATTGTTATGAAATTATTGTTTTGTTGATGTTGATTGACTGATTATGTTACTATAGCAACGCTTACGTGTGGATTGCGATGATCTCGTCTCTGGAGAATTTTTCCTGAAACTGATATTGATTTTTGTGAGAGTTGACACTGCGTCCATCCCGTCTTTATTTTCTCCGTTTATTTTTCCACGCCGTTATCTCCTGCCTGACCGTTTCTCCTTCTCAGCATCTCCTTATCTCTTCATCTCGCTGGTTATCTGTCCATCTCATCTTTCCTTTGTCCTCTAAACGTGAGCGTCTGTCCTCCGTCTGCGCTCGTCAGCAAGGTGCCAATCTCTGAATATGATCGAGTCGAATGAATCGCTTCAAAAAAAGAGCCAAAAGATAAATGAATCTTTCGGGTTTTTTTTCTCTTTTTGTCAAAACTGGCAAGGCGAATAATTCCAAAATTAAAACTAAAACGTAAAATAATTTTATTTGTTCTTCACATCCTGACAGAGACATTTACATTTTCACTCTAAACTTGTCACACTGTTGGGGAAAAAAAACCCCTCTTTATTTAAGCGCATGTTACGTGAAATCAGAACCAAATGTATGCGCATGTGAGAAGCAGCGTTTAGTGTCAGCGTTACCGATGAAGATGCGAGACGTGTCAGAGCGGAGCGATCAGTTCGTGTTCGTTTGGCATGCTGGCTCAGTGTTCACGCTTGTTTTTTGGTGTTGTTGCTGTTGTAAATTATTTCTGAGTCAGCAAAAACGTCTCACAAACGTCCCCCGAGAGCTGAAAGCGGGAGAAAGTGAGTGGCGGAGTGTTCGCTTGAGTCTCTGGAGTGATGAAGACACCAAACTGCTGACGTTTGAAACATACTGTAAATTACTTTAATAAAAAAATCTGAATTAAGGAGACAGTTATTTAACAGTTGATGCTTTGCATTAACGTTGCTTTAACATTTAACATTATTTACTGCGTAAATTAACAAATGAACAAATGTTAGCCTTCCGCATTAATAAATCATAAATAACATTAATTAACATGTTATTAATGATTAATTGACGTTTGTTTAAATGTTAGTGAAATTCCGCTGCATTCCTCTGTAGGACTAAAATTTGCATAAATTAGCATAAATACAATTTATAACATAAATGTTGATACTTTACTCGACTCTCCTCTCTGGGTGTAAATATTACTTACGTCATTAAAACTTACTTCAGCTTCACTTGGAAGTTTTGCGAGTTAACAGCTGCAAACTAACGTAGTTACATCGTTAACATTATTTATGTACACAGTGTATTAATGCTAAAATTTAACGTTTGTTTATTTGTTTAGAAATGTTAAACAATATGATAAAATGAGCAAATGTTAAACGTCAACGTAACAGCGTTAATCAACACATTACTACTTATTAATTGATGTTTATTTAATGTTAACGAAATCCATCTGCATTGACTGTCGAGTCGCTCCATGACTACAATTTGCATAAATTAGCATAAATTAAATTACACCATGTTTATAATGAAAATTTAATGAACTTGCTGCCTCACTTCGGAATTTTATGGGTTAACAACAGCAAACTAACGTAGTTACGTTATTTTACAATGTATTAATGCAGTTTGAGATTGCTTTAATATTTGTTAACAAATGATAATGAAAATTTTGTTAAATTAATGAATTAACAAATATTCAGTGTTATTTAGCATTAATAGATTGTAAATAATGTTAATAACGTAAACAGCGTAATTCTACGCATTATTTATGCATAGACTTTTTTTGGAAGAAGAAATGTTGCTTCATTTCCCTTTTTTTCTTTTTTTAATTCTTAAAATTTGCCATCAAACCTAAAAACTAAGTAGAGTTAAGTTAACTTTAGGTTTGTTGAATTAGCTAGTTAGGTTTTGTAAGTTAGCATGTTAAATTAGCTAGCTAGTTTTGTTTTCATTGCTAATGTGCGTTAGCATTGTTTCAGACGGGGGTATTAAATATTAACTCACTTCGAGTTAGCAGAATATTTTGCTAACGAATGGTTGATTAGCGAACTAGCGAGTCCTGCAGGATCGAGCGCGATGAACTTGGTCAGCTCTTTTCGCTAAAATATTTACTTTCTAATCCTGAACACGTGACTGTGTTTAAATGTCGATAATCTTTGACTTTCACTCACGTAAGTTTCGTACTTTTTTCCACCCCTGCACAGGAGGTTATTAATAGCTAGCTAGCGAGGTTCCAGAGCAGTCGCGACCAATCAGGAGTCTTTGCAGTAATGATGATGTAACATTGCTTAATCATGTGATGTTCGGAGAATTTATTTTGTTGAATTTTGTTGTTTTAACTGACACATTTTCTCTCTGTCTCTTTGTGTGTGTCGTCTTCAGAGTGTGTGTGTGTTTGTGTGTGCTAAAGCGGCAGTGTGATTTGGAGTGTGGGAGTGTGTGAGTGACGGAGTGTTTGGGACACTCTGTGAGAGTGTGATTGTGTGAGTGTGTGTGTGTGTGTAGGTGTACGCAGACATGGATGAGAACGTGTACCAGTCCTTATCTCGTCCTCGGATGGAGCTCAGCTACTCCAGCTCTTCTGAGGAAGAGGACGAGGCCAGTCTTCGTCACAAACACTACAGAGACTCTCGCGCTCACTCACACACTCACACGGAGTACGAACCCGACCGCAGGTTCACCTACAACAGCCACAAAGTGCGCAGGAAACCCCACGACATCACGGCCAAGGGTGAGTGTGTGTATACATACGCACACACACACGCACACACACACACACACACACACACGCACACACACACACACACACACACACATACACGGGGAGTTACTCAGTGATGGTGTGCTCTGTACTGCATTCAGCAGAGGAACATTTGTTTGTTCTCTTGCCAATGGAGACCCAAATTTCAGAGCAAAACACAAACAAACAAACAGACAGACAGACAGACAAAAGCACCAGCAAAGAAAGAAAGAAAGAAGAACATGAAAAAAGGAAAAAAGAAAGAAGGATAGAAAAGAAAGAATGAAAGACCCAAATTTCAGAGCAAAACACAGACAGACAGACAAAAGCATCAGCAAAGAAAGAAAGAAAGAAAAAAAGAAAGAAAGAAAGAATTAAGCGAAGAAAGAAAGAAGGAAGTGAAATAAATAAGAAAGAAGGATAGAAAAGAAAGAAAGAAATAAAGAAAAGGAAAGAAAGAAAAAAGAAAGAAAGAAAGTAGTGAAGCAAATATGGAAAAAAGAAAGAAGCATAGAAAAGCAGTAAATAAGAAGAAAGAAAGAAAAGGTCAAAGAAGAAAAACAAGGATGCAGAACAGAAAGTAAGAAAAATGCAGGCATCTCACACACACACACACACACACGCGCGCACACGCGCACACACACACACACACACACACACACACACACAGGTAGATGGTGTGCATTCAGCAGAGGAACATTTGTTTTTTTCTCTTGCCAAAGGAGACCCAAATTTCAGAGCAAAACACAAACAAACAGACAAAAGCATCAGCAAAGAAAGAAAGAAAGAAAGAAAGAAAGAAGAACATGAAATAAGGAAAAAAGAAAGAAGAATAGAAAAGAAAGATTACCCACAATGCACCACGCTGTGTTAGTGTCTGATCTCTGTACTGTAACTGGTACAGATTACCCACAATGCACCACGCTGTGTTAGTGTCTGATCTCTGTACTGTAACCGGTACAGATTACCCACAATGCACCACACTGTGTTAGTGTCTGATCTCTGCACTGTAACCGGTACAGATTACCCACAATGCACCACACTGTGTTAGTGTCTGATCTCTGTACTGTAACCGCTACAGATTACCCACAATGCACCACGCTGTGTTAGTGTCTGATCTCTGCACTGTAACCGGTACAGATTACCCACAATGCACCACGCTGTGTTAGTGTCTGATCTCTGCACTGTAACCGGTACAGATTACCCACAATGCACTGAGGCGTGTTAGTGTCTGATCTCTGCACTGTAACTGGTACAAATTACCCACAATGCACTGAGGCGTAAGTAGAGAATGGAGAATTTGGACACTTCACTTTATTCTGCTAATACACTCCTAAAGTGTGTAGCATCATATTACAAATATGGAGGAAAAGTGTGTGTGTGTGTGTGTGTGTGTGTGTGTGTGTGTGTGTTTGTGTGTGTGTTTCCAGTCAAATGGTACATGCAGAATGAAGAAGCCATTCTCTTCCAGTTACCACGGAAACAGGGAGATGAACTAAAGAGTGTCAGATAGAGAAAGATTGAGTTTGTGTGTGTGTTGTGTGTGTTTGTGTTTGTGTGTGTGTGTGTTGTCTGTGTGTCGTGTGTGTGTGTGTTTGAAGGATGAGCAGAAAGCTGTGTGTATGTAAGCAGAAGTTGGGGGTCGCCATGGTGATGAGCCCATCCTTCAAACACACACACACACACACACACACACACACACGGACTGTTACCTTTCTGAGAAGAAAGTTTGGTCAGATAGAAAGAGAGGCAGTGAGGAGAAAAGAAAGAAAGCAAAGAAAGTAAAGAGCGAACAAAGAGAAATATAAAAAGAAAGCTGAAAAAGTGAAAGAAAAAAGAATGAATGAATGAACAAGTGAATGAAAGAACGATAGTAAGAATGAAAGAAAGAAGGAACTAAAGAAAGAAAGGAACTAAGAAAGAAAAAAAACAAAAGAATGATCGAATGAAAGAAAGAAAGAAGGAAAGAAAGAATGCAAGAAGTAAAGAATGAAAGACAGAAAGAAACAAAGAACAACAGAATTAAAGATGTAAGATATTTAGTCCAAGATGGAAAGCAAGAATGAAGGAAAGAGACAGAAAGAAGGATGGAAATAATCAATAAAAGATAACTAGACAGCTCTCTCTCTCTCTCTCTCTCTCTCTCTCTCTCTCTCAGAATCGGCTGCTTTTCCCGATTTCCAAACCGAACTCCACTCGGCCAATCAGGAGCTTGCGTACCCAGGCGGCGGCTCGCTGGGCGTGGCCTCAGATCCTGAATCGGTGGGAGGAGCTTCACCTGACCACGCCCTCCGCCTGTGGATGCAGGAAGTGAAGTCGGAGCGAAGTTCTCGTGCCTCGAGCCGGGCGAACTCGCTCCTCTCTCTCACTGACACGGAGCAGGAGGGACGGGGCGAGCAGGAGAACGACAACGGTGAGGGTGTGTGTGTGTGTGTGTGTGTGTGTGTGTGTGTGTGTGTGTGTGTATTGATCTTGTTCATGGATTATTCAATCACTCAATGTCAAGGATACACTGGCGACTACCTGCGTGACTCTATATGCATACTTATGAGTGTGTGTGTATGTGTGTATATGTGTGTGTGTGTGTGTGTGTGTGTGTGTGATTGATGAGGCTGAGTTTCTCGGGATAAGTGAGCAGTCATCCAGGATTTAGATAACACTGAACAGCCACGAATGATAAAAATGTTAATATGATAACGTGGTATGTTAATGAGGCATGAATATTCATGAGTGATATTATCATACTGACTGATTCCCAGCAGCAGTTGCGCTAAACTCCAGCGTGATGCTCGATAAACAATTCCAAACTGAAATTCTGACCTTCACAAACTCGCTAATAAACTCCAGAAGCAGCTTTCATTTCTATTTCCTTCAGCATATTTAAATATTAAACAAATCTAATGTTTTTAAATATGCATTAACACCACGCACACACACTTCTTACATCAAGGTCCTGGAAAGTCCTCGGGTTATTTCCCACATTGTCTCACACACAAAGACTCGCTGTGAGAACGAGAACGTTTATACAGACGAAAGAATTATTCATTTCATATTTCACCTGCTGAAGTAACTAATAATAAAATACAAAACCTTCATCATACAAAAGTAATTAAAATAATGCTAATAATATGAATAATTATAAACGTTAATAATGCTGTGCTTTAACCTGCTGAATTAACTACAGTTTATAAAAATATATGCAAAAAAATTCAACCTTCAACCTGTAAAATGAATTTTAAAAATTATCGCACGGCATCAGGACAAAGGAGTCTAATTAAACCTAAAAAATGTGGATCTGGCAACCCTGCAGTTCAGTCTCTATCATTTATATATAAAGTTCTCTGTTTTCTAAAAGGAAGAATTCAGTAAAATTAATGATCAGTCATTCTGAATAACTTTTAAATACTTTTTCTTTGTCTCTCATGTTTATTTATTTGTTTGTTTATTAATATATGAGTTTAAAAAAGACTAGTTTGAACATTTTTTAGCGAAACCTCAGCGCACAAATCGAAATATTGTGATTAAAAACAAGATGTAATGAAAACATCAGAGCTTTAAAACGGTCAGTGCTTTTAAAATAAATTCTATAATGTAATTTTCTTTAAAAAAAAAAAAAAAAAAGGATTTATTTTTAGAAATCTGCTGCTCAAAAAGTCATCAGTTAAAACCCTGCATTTAAATTAACCCATATATGGATTTATTTTTATTTATATTAATATATTCTTATATCCTTTTTGTTTTTTTTAAAGAATAAGTTCACTGAGATGATTTAAAAAATAAAAAACAAGATCTACAATACAAAAAGAAGTTTATTAATAATATATTTGTATGTATAATTAATATTAATTATATATTTATAACTCTATATTTTTGGATATTAATTATTAAAATGATTTACTACTTAATGTTAAGTATTTATTAGTAAAAAAATGCCAGATTATTCTCACTGTGTTTGCTCCAGTCTTGTTTTGTACATTTATTCTGTTACATAAATAAATTAATTCATTAAAAAAGATTTAAAAGAAAAAGTATGAAGCAGATTATTAGCTCGCATGCTGATGTTCCAGCCTAATTAATAGCACATATTGTAATTAAAATGAACCTGATCCTCAGAGATTATAAACTCTAATTAACTCGGGACGTTTTTAACTTCAGACTGAATGTCCTCAGTAAATCACAAATTTGGTTAAAATATGGATGGAATTAAAATGATAAAATAATTGTGATAAAATATTTAAAAAAAACTTTAATCCTGAGGCAGAAGAAGGAAAATGACAATCGTGCAAAAAGTTTTTTTCTCTTCTCTCATTGTATATTTTTAAATCCGGGGGGACGGCATGCGATTACACAACTCCTCAAACTGAGCCCTTTTTAAAACACACACACACACACTCACACACACACACATGCACACAAAATCAATATAGACTTTTATAAGGTTTTTTTTTTTTCCTTTTCCAAAAAAATTGATGTTTGTTGTTCCAGACCAGTGGTCCATAATCCTACTACTCTGGTAGATGTATATTCATTATGTCTAGGCATGTGTTTGTGTGTGTGTGTTTGTGTGTGTGTTTGTGTGTGTGTTTGTGTGTGTGTGTGTGTGTGTGTGTGTGTGTGTGTGTGCATGATAAATGGGTCGAGATGAGCAGATAGAAATTAAAGCCGAAACAATTACCTGACTGATGGGAGGAGAGAGATTCACGGGAGAGACGGATGAGGTGTGGGACGCTGCGTATTTAAGATTATATTAGAAAAAAACGAGCAGTGATTGGTATCCCATAATGCCTTTCTCCTTCTCTCTCTCGTGTGTGTGTGTGTGAACTCGCCGTGAGTGTGTTGTGTGCCGGTTTCTGTCTGTTTGTAATTCATCAGCGGCTCTGACAGTAGCGCAGGTTTATATTAATGCGCTAATACGTTAATACGTTATCGTTTCTATAGCAACCGCTCGTTCTCAGGGACTCGTACAGCCGCTAATAATAAACGGATTAAAAACAAACCGTGTGTAATCGTTGACCATCTTCAGGAGGTTTTTTGTGTGTGTGTGGTTTCTCAGTTGCAATTATTGGCCTTAAAGAGGGACTGATGAGGGAACGACAGTTTATACGGCTGCTATAACGCAAGTTACGCTGTAACGTACAGTTCAGTGCAGAAGTCTTAAGCTCATGTAAAGAAATGCTGTAGAGTAAAGACGCCTTCAAAAATAATGAAATTAAATGTTTCTACATTAAAAAATAATCCTATAAAGAGCAGTAAACAGTAATAAATGCAACAAAGTCAGTATTTAATGTGACGATCCTTCACTTTAAATAAATAAAGCAGTATCTGAGGTGCAGTGTGTGCAGTTTTATAAGGAAATGAGCTGGAAGTGTTACTGAGCATCTTGCAGAAGCAGCCACAGTTCTTCTGGAGACTTTGACTGTCGACTCGCTTCTTATTTCTGCAGCGAAACCCAGCAGCCTTCATTATGTTTTTATCTGAAAAGTGTCTCTTATGGAATCTGCTGCTTTCTTTACTGACATACAAACATTTTTCTGGAACGTTTCATTTTGTGCTGGAAAACTAATGTTTGGAATCTAAAATGTTTTTGGACTGAATCAATAATGTAGAAGTCAGAAAATAAACATCTATAACAAAGTTTGTACTAAAAAAAAAAAAAGGTGCCAAGACTTTTACACAGTGCTGTAAGTAACATGTTTCTCAGAACATTAAAAGTAACTACAACATGGACTGAGTTTCTTCACCGCTTTCTGAACGCAGCATTAGCACGCAAAAGAGAAACGCGAGCTGGCTGATCAGCGAGCTTGATATTGTTGCACTTTTTTATCCCGGTGTGTCAGCTCACAGGCTGGAGAATTGTGCTGTGTGTGTGTGTGTGTGTGACTATCTGGTCTAACAGCTAAGCCCCTGGTGTGTAAATGCATCAGGCTTTTTACTGTCAAAGTAAAAGCTCTAGTGACGTGCCTCGGCTCCGTGTGTGCGCATTTCGTTGAGAGTGTGTTTGTGTTTGATGCGACTTTCACACCTTCATTTTCCACTGCAGAGCCCCTCCTGAATTGTGTCATAGTGTGGAACAAACCCACACACACACACACACACACACACACACACTTGAAAACCTGTGAGTCGATGTATGTGTGTGTGTGTGTGTGTGTGTATACGGGTGTATCAACAACCTACACGCGTAGCGATGCCATCTGTGCTACTGTAAATCCTATTTCTGCTGCATGAGACATGACGGCGCATGAACCCCGGTGAGATCCGAGAAAACTCCTCCTTTGTCTCTCTAAACCCTTTTCCAGTGACATGGAGCTGCTTCGGTTCTGCACTTAACGTCTTTTAAGAACCTAATTTTCATGTTATCAGATGTGGGCGGTTTCCGAGTGCACGGTGTAACCATAACAACCACAGTGGAAGATCTTTGGAGCTGACTAATCTGGAAACATTTCACGCTTTTTCACCATAAAAAGAACCGGCGCTCAGCCAGCAAACTTCTTCCCAAAATCTTCAGCGGAGTTACTGATGGCAGCGCTAATCATCAATATAATCAAAAACTGTACTAAAACTCATGAATCTTTTTTTTTTAAAGGTTTGACGATAGAGGGCAAGTTATGTTTATATTTTTTTTACACTTCAGGCTGGAAAACTTTCAGGTCTGATTAAGTAATGCAGGCCAGCTCTTTAAAAGGTTCTCTGGAAAACTGAAGAAAAGTTCCTGAACCAGGGATGCTGGTGGAAAATGAGAATCGTTTGTCCTAGTCCCTAGTTGCTAAGAAGACAGGCTGATTTTCAATATTGATTATATGAGTGATAATGCCTTAGGGATCTGTCCTCTTTTACTGGGTATCTGTCCAATTCAGGCTTAGCCGTCTCCGTGATCTGGCACTTATTTTGAAGATCTGGCTTAAAATATCTTGTCCCTACTGACTTAGAGATCTGGCCCTTTTTTAGCATTATAATCTTGCCCCTTCTGTCCTAAAGATCTGGTTCCTTCTGGCTTAATCATCTGTCCTTCTCTAGTTAGAGATCTGGTCCCTTCTGATTAAAAGATCTGGTCACCTGTTTAAGATAAAGATCGTCCCCTTTCCTAAAGCTTTGACCCCTTCTGTCCTAAAGATCTGGCTTCTTCTGCCTAACAGATCTGGTCCTCTTTGAGTTAGAGATCTGGCCCCTTCTGACTTAGAAATCTGGACCCTTCTGCCCCAAAAGTCTGGTTCCTTCTAACCTAAAGGTCCGCCCTCTTCTGCCTAAGAGATGTGGATCCCTTTGACTTAGAGATCTGGCCCCCTTTTTGTAACCTACAGATCAGGCCCTTTCCTCCTTAAAGCTCTGGTCTCATATATCAGGCCCCTTCTGACTAAGAGATCTGACCCCCTCTGACCTAAAGATCTGGCTCCTTCTGACAGTGATCTGTTTCTGTCTTGCCTTAAAGATCTACTTTTGTGGATCTCTTTTTTTATGACTTAATCATTGCACCTCTCTTTTTGCCTTAGAGATTTTCCCCCTTTTCTGAATCTCTCTAAGGGAGAGGGAATATCTCACTCCCTCTGCGTTAGAGATCTAACCCTTCTGTCTTATTCATCTGCCCCCTTTTGCATTAATGATCTGAAACCTGAAGTTGGAGATTTGTTTCCTCCTCTCTTAGAGATCTTCTGACCTATAGATCTGGTCCTTTCTCGCTTAAAGAGCTGGCCTCTTCTGACCTAAAGTTCTGCTATCTCTCCTTTCTGCTGCTGTGTCCTTCTGCCGTGGTAATCTGATCTTTTATCTATCTTATCGGATTCTTTCTGCTTGACTGATCTGACCTGTCTTGCTACCCACTTCCTTATAGATTTGACCTGTTCTGTCAGAGATTTGGCACCTTCTACTGAAGCGATCTTTCCCATTCTGCCCTAGCTATTTCCTTTAACCTGAGGGATACGATATCTTCTGCCTTAGAGATCACTTTCTTTTTGCCTTAGAGATCGGAATCCTGTATTAGAGATTTGTTGCATTTTTTTTGTTTTGTTTTTGTGATCTAGCTTATCTTGTTGGCGAACTGCTTCCTTCCACCGAAGTGATTGGACACCTGTAGCTGAAGATTTGATTAAGATTTGTGTCTAAGTTCTTGGTTGGACATCGTACTCCTTCTGTGATGTGCTTTCCCATTATTTCTAGACTCCTTATTTTTAGCCCCAGTTCCCTAATTTTCTTGTTCTTCAGTGGAAAGTCCTAGTCCATATTTGTTACTGAGCAGAAATTGTGGAAACGTACGAAGTAAACTATGAAGCAAACAGGAAAGTTTTGTGACACTGACAACTTATTAGAAGACAAAAACTGAAAAAAGGAGAGGAAATGAAGATTTTGTTAAATCACTCCAAAGTAAATATCACTAAAGAATAAAAAAATTGCACCAGCAGATCTGAAAAGATGCGCACATCCTCAGTCTGCTTCAACCAACGTTCTAACGATGATCTTAATGGTTTGACGATTTTAATGAGGTTTTTGAAAGCAGACACAGACGATAATTACCTGGGAAGCAATTACGTTCTCTTGAGAGCTTAATTATCTTACATGCAAAGAAAAGACTCCTTTGATATGTTTGAAAATCGTGTGTTTGTTTACATGCAGACAAAGTGACGGGTCATAAAAAACCTCGGTTAGAGTCGCTTAACGAGCAAAACGAGGGGTTTTACCTTATTTTGTGTTTGAAAACTGAAAAACTCCGCTCACTTTATTCTGTGTGTGTGTGTGTGTGTGTGTGTGTGTGTGTGCGTGTGTGTTTGCGTGTGTCAATGCCATTCAACGATTAAGAAGAAAGAAGAGTATTTTAAATAGCTGGTGTCATTTGAGAGGGAGAAAGCGATGGCAAGACAGGGAAAGAGATGAGAGAGAGAGAGAGAGAGAGAGAGAGAGAGAGAGAGAGAGAGAGCAGGAGAAAAACAGAGAGAGAGAAGGCAATATATAGTTTACCACCTTAAATTAAATTTTCTTGGAAAGAGTTGTTTTCGCTCATAAACTTTGCTCAAAACACACACACACACACAAACACACACACTTCAGAGCTTGTTTGTGTTCCGCTTTTAACAGCAGGTTCTCGTAAAGCTTACCACATTGTCACACTCTTGGATTATTTGTTTTATGATTTATTGCTTTATTTAACTTTTTATTCGCCGTCTCACCGCACAGAGAAAACCACCCGGGTGCTCCTACTCACGTTTCACCACACACACACACACACACACACACACACACACACACACACACACACACACACACAGACAGATGACAGAAAAGTACAAGTACACTTTCACATGTTTAACCTACCTGTGTGTATTAAACATTTGTATCGTAGTTAATGTGATTTTCTTGTCCTCTAACGACAGATCTGCGATTAAAGAAAATTACTTTCTTACATTCTGGTTACGTCAACAATCATGAAGAACTCAGCTCTCGCAGAAGACGAGCCCGCATAAACACAAACGTTTTTGAGGTAATGAGGAGACTTTTTCAGTCTGTTAGCACGTTTCGTTTATCGCCATCATCACTAGCGTATTTGTAGCTGTCTCGCAAGTTTGAGAAACGGAACTGAAAATTCATACAGTGTCACGTCAGCTTTAGTAATGACATTAGCTGAAACCCCAGAGGCTCATTTTACCTGCCAGTTAATAGTAATAGTATTAATACTATTAGCTCTGAATGCTTTTTTCCTCTCCACCGCTTTTCTCCGTCTATAAACCAGTCTAAACCGGTCAGAACCGGTCTCTCCAGCTGTGGTTTTTTCACCTATAATAAATCTGCCGTTCTTTATTTACCCGTTTTTATCTGTTTATCTCCGTCCGCCCCCTGTCCCTCGTTCATCCCCTTTCTGTCCGTCCCAATTCAGAGCTCACTTAGTTAGAGTAAAAAATGCTCCCTCGTTCCCTCCCTCTGTCCGAGCTTCTTCTTTGCTCTCTTTTCAGCACAATCCGTCTTGCACCTAATCTCTTCTCTCTACTCACCGCCGATACTCTCTTTCTCTCCGTCGTCACCTCGTCACTTCTCTTCTGGTTTTTTTCCGCCTTTCTCTTTTTCCCTGTCTGTTACACTCAGAGCATTTTGAACGTTTTTGACCTGGAGGATCATGTAGAAGATTCTGGAAAATTCTGGCATGAGATGAGCATTCTACTCTAACAATTACTCCGTTCTGAAACCTGTAGAACAAATAGAGTTTAGTATTTTTTATTTAAAAAAAAAAAACAGGTGCAATATTCCGAATCATGGGAAAAAAAAAAGGATAGATTCAGGAACATGTCTAGCGTTCAGGAACATGTAGAACATTCTGGAAAAATGTGGAATGTTCTGAAGCCCTTTCTGGAATGTAGTGAGCATTCAGGAAGGTATGGAACATCCTGGAAAATTTTGGGAAAATTTATATTTAAGAACTTGTAGAAATTTCTGGAAAATGTAGAACATTCCGAGACACAAAGGACATTATGGAATGCAGCTAGCATTCGGGAATATATGGTGCTTTCTGAAACCTGAAGAGAATTCTGGAAAAAGCATATAATGCTACACTTTTTCCAGAATTTTCCATGAAATGTAACAAAGAATATTTGGGAAACTTATCGTGCCGTTTGAAATATGTAGAAAATTCCAGAAAGTTTCTGAAACATAAAAAAATCCACATTCGGGAATGTAATGAGAGTTGTATAATGTGTGGAACGTTCTGTAGCATGCAGAATATTCTGGAATATTTAGTAATATTTTTAAAAATATAGAGAATGTTCTGAAAGATTAAACATGTACTGCGTTCTCCAGCTCTTCTCAGTATTCAGGAACATGTAGAAATTTCTGGAAAAACGTCGAACGTTCTGACAGATGAAGGACTGGAGTCTTTTCTGGAGTGTAGTGAGCATTAGGGATGTGCAGTACATCCTGAAACCACCTTCTGTAGAATATTTATATATATTTAAATATATATTTAAAATGGAACATCAAGAACATTGTCCAGAGCTTTCACTATGCTGGAACCTGTGTAACATTGTGCGATGTAGATGACGTTCTATACCATGGAACCTTCTGGAATGCACTAAAGTTCTGGAACACAGTCTAGAAGGTGTAGATCTTTCAGGAACCTGTAGAACCCGCTGTTTATCTCCGCAGCTGATCTTCGAGTGTTTTCCTCCTGAAGAGTCACCACTGTAGCAAACAAACTCGAGTGCCCAGTGTCTACACACACACACACTCACACACACACACACGCGCACACACACACACACACACACACACACACACACACACGCACATGCTTACACTCATACACACAATTATTTTCTTGTTTTGCATCACTATACGCCTACACATCTTCCTGCAACTGCAAAAAGGCAGAGACTGTCTTTCTGTCTGTCTATTTCTCTGTGTGTCTACCTCTCTATCTCTCTATCTCTCTACCTCTCTATCTCTCTGTCTACCTCTCTATCTCTGTCTGTCTGTCTCTATCTCTCTGTGTGTCTACCTCTCTATCTCTCTATCTCTCTGTCTACCTCTCTATCTCTGTCTGTCTGTCTACCTCTCTATCTCTCTGTCTACCTCTCTATCTCTGTCTGTCTGTCTACCTCTCTATCTCTCTGTCTACCTCTCTATCTCTCTATCTCTCTACCTCTCTATCTCTCTGTCTACCTCTCTATCTCTGTCTGTCTGTCTCTATCTCTCTGTCTGTCTATCTCTCTATCTCTACCTCTCTATCTCTCTATCTCTACCTCTCTATCTCTCTATCTCTCTGTCTACCTCTCTATCTGTCTGTCTGTCTCTATCTCTCTGTCTGTCTATCTCTCTATCTCTCTGTCTGTCTACCTCTCTATCTCTGTCTGTCTCTATCTCTCTGTCTGTCTATCTCTCTATCTCTACCTCTCTATCTCTCTATCTCTACCTCTCTATCTCTCTATCTCTCTGTCTACCTCTATCTCTGTCTGTCTGTCTCTATCTCTCTGTCTGTCTATCTCTCTATCTCTCTGTCTGTCTATCTCTCTGTCTCTCTGTCTGTCTATCTCTCTATATCTATTTCTCTATATCTATCACTCGGTCTGTCTGTCTCTCTCTGTCTATCTCTCTATCTTTCTGTCTGTTTATCTCTCTGTCTGTCTCTCTATATCTGTCTCTCTGTCTGTCTCTCAATCTGTTTCTCTCTCTGTCTCTCTGTCTCTCTCTCTGTCTGTCTCTCTGTCTGTCTCTCTTTCTCTCTCTCTGTCTCTCTCTCTATCTCTCTGTCTATCTCTCTGTCTGTCTCTCCATCTGTCTCTCTGTCTCTCTGTCTGTCTATCGTTACTTCAGCCCCCATCATCTGCAATGCAGCAGAGTAGAATGAATATTGGAGAAAACAACAGGATGGAAATGAGAAACGCCAATCATCATCTAGCACATTACTAACACACAACAGGAAAACATAAAATATGACGAGCAGAACAATCAATAAAACAATCAGCTGAAACATTTTTTTAAGAAAAAGTGACATGAAATTATAGATTGAAATGGACGGACAGAGTAAGCCATGCAGGATGAGATCAATTAGCTGTGTTTCCTGAAGGAGCAGTATTCCGACTTCATGCAGCCGAACGTAGTGCAGGGATTAAAAGAAAAAAAGATTAAAGCTTGAAATAAATATATTTTAAAAATATATGATTATAAAAACCTCTCAAGAGCTTATCAAGTTATGAAGGAAAAAATGTAGAGAAAATAAAGACTAGAGAAAAAGGACAGATTTGTTCAATGAAAGAGCTGAAAGAAGGAGATTTAAACTTTACAGATTTAAACGGCTCGAATACACACAGCGCTGAGCTGCAGGAAAAAAAAAAAAAAAGTTTCTCAAGATGAATAAAAACTAAAGGCACCCGGAACATGATCCAGCAAACTGCAGAATGTTCGGGAACAAATCAAAAATCACGTGATGTGTAGATCATTCTGGACGTCTTACATTTAGGAATGTCTAAAGCATTCCGGTACATGTGGTACATTCTGGAATGTTCAGACCATTGATGGGATCCACGTGAGAAAACGTGGAATGTATTGGCTGTTCCGGAACTCGTGGTGTGTTCTGAAATGGGTAGAACATTCTGGAGTATATGGGCCATTCCGAAACATGTGCAACACTCCGGGATGCGTAGAACATTCCGGAATGTGGGGACCATTTTGAAACATGTAGTACATTATGGAATGTGTAGAACAGTCTGGAATGCATGGGCCATTCCGAAACATGTTGTAAGATATTGAATGTGTAGCCCATTCTGGACCATGCAGTGTATTCTGGAATATTCCATCTTCTTGAGCATATCATTTGGAACATGTGAAACAGTCTGGAATGTGTAGGCCATTCCTTAATGTGTGCTACACTCTGGAATGTGACCTTTCCTGAACATTTAATACATTCTGGAATGTGTAGACCATTCCGGGAAACATGGTGTACTCTGGAATGTATAGATCATTCCGAAATATGTAGTAAGTTATGAGATATTATATAGTCCTGAAATGTGTACGTGATGCATTTCGGAATGTACAGGCCATTCCAGAAGGTGTGGTACTTTGTGGATATGTGGATCCTTCAGGAGCATTTGGTACGTACTGGAAATGTGTGGACCATTTTGGAACATTCAGCACATTCTGGATTATGCAGATCATTCCTGAGCACGTGATACACTCTGTAACATATAGATCATTCCCAAACATGCAGTACACTCTGGAACATACAGATCATTCCCGAATACGTGGTACACTCTGGAACATACAGATCATTCACGAATATGTGATACACTCTGGAACGTACAAATCATTCCCAAACATGCAGTACACTCTGGAATGTACAGATCATTCCCGAACACATGGTACACTCTGGAACATACAGATCATTCCCGAATACGTGGTAAACTCTGGAACATACAGATCATTCCCGAATACGTGGTACACTCTGGAACATACAGATCATTCCCGAATATGTGATACACTCTGGAACGTACAGATCATTCCCAAATATGCGGTACAGTCTGGAATGTATAGACAAATTCCGAAACACATGGTACATTCTCGACCGTGTAGCCCGTTCCGGATCATGCAGTATATTCTGGAATACTACATATTATGCAACATGTCATTTGGAACATGTGATGCATTCTGGAATCTACAGACCATTCCAGTAAAATCTGGAACGTGTGGAATGTTATTCTAAAGCGTTACATCCTGATGTACGATGTCTAGCACTAGATTTACCAAGACTCCTGGCGCGTTCATTAGAACCGTCACAATTATATGGAACTTTCTGGAATCTGTTAAGAATGATAATGGCTTTATATATTAGCAAACCGAATCCAGTGGAAGCGTCGTCACACAGCCGGATAGAGCCTCGCGACGTTAGCGTACAGCATGCAGCGATGCGTTCCATCAGTGACACCGGCGATCAGTCTGAGGGCGGAGTGATAAACGGAAAATCCGGAGGCTGAGTGTGGGAACTGGAGCATGCCGCTAAAACACATCACCGTAATCAGGAGCGGACAGGAAGCTGCCTCAACCATCAGCTTCCTGCTGGAAACGTTTAGAACTTTTCATGGTTCGCAGTATTAGAGTGTGTGTATGTCTGTGTGTGTGTGTGTGTGTGACTCCGGGAAACAGTATGAATTTAGCTTTAAATTTAAACTCTATAAATTTGTCTAGTACAGATTTTGGAGCAGTAAAGACGTGTCACAGGTTTTCTTCAACAGAATCTCGAACATTTTTAATCATAAAGATGAACATTTGAGTGTTAAAGAGTGGAAAAAAAACTCTTCCGGGATCAGAACAGAACAGAACTGGACCCAGAACTGAGCCTTGTGGAACACCTTCAGTCAGTTTCAAAGGGACTGAACTTTCTCCGTAAAACTGCAAAAACTGCAAAACCTGCTTCTTTATTTTTTTTAATGTAATTAAAGAACAATCAAGGAAATATGTGATGGAGTATTTTATTATTAAAATGTAAAATTGTACATAATATTTATAGAATTAAAGTTTTCTCTAAAATATAAAATCATATAGAATATTTTTTAAAAATCATATTTTATACAATGATATAAAAGTTTAGCAAATAAATAATTTACAAAAATAACAATTTATTATTATTTTTAGGATTTCCACAGCAGAGTCTCTGAAGTCTTTAGTAGCATTAGCATAAAGATGCACATTTTAGTGTTACATGATTACAAAACAACAACAGTAATTACAAAAAAATTACAAAACATATAATCAGATTCAGTATTTGAATAAGTCTTTAATAAAATAAAATGGTTTTAAAGGAGTGTAATGTTTATAATTATCAGTGTTTGGTGTGTGAAGTTTGTTCTGTAGTTTTGCGCTAGAGCTAAAGTAGCTAATAGCCACCGGTTTAACTCTGAAAACGTAGTCGTAAAACGGGGAATGACTTTCTTCTCCTTTACAGGTGTGAGATGGAATTGTTTGTTAGAGGTGTGTGATGATTTAGCCGCGCGGAGTGGACGGCGCTGAAATGGAGGTGATTTGCTTTATAGAAGCGAATCTCAGATGCTAAGCACGTCCTGGCTGATAAACTACATTCAGGGTGAAGGGAGAAGCTCAATATTTTATTTTTGGCCAAAGTTTTTTGCTTTCAGCAGCGATTTCACTTCAACCTGGATTCTAAAATGTTTATTTAAAATGCTTAAAATGCTTGGCAACGTCCGAGCGAAGGGTTTTTACCGAAATAATCTAATGCTAATCCAATATGTGGAATCTCAGTGGTGTAGCGAATATCGCTAAGTGCAAAATCAATCACGAGCAGCTCATTAATATTCTGTACATCTTCAGGCTTAACTAAACACTGCACACACACACATACACACACACACACACACAGGTCACGCTTAGTGATGCTGCTGGCTCCGAAATCTCCTGCTGCTTCATTAAGGAGACACACAAACACACACACACACACACACACAGTGCAACTCTTTAACAATGATGGACTAAAGCCTTAAATTTCAGACTGTATTAGCTGAGGATGACAGGTGTGTGTGTGTGTGTGTGTGTGTGTGTGTGTGTGTGTGTGTGTGTGCGTGCGTTTGTGCGTGTGTGTGTGTGTGAGCTCTCCCGGAAGATCCACCTTGCCAAACATCTGCTACAGAAAGAAACGCCAGATTTAAATCTGGGCCAAGGAGCCACACACACACACACACACACACACACACACACGTAGACATATACACACATTCCGCTGATGGTTTTGTGTGTGTGTGTGTGTGTGTGTGTGTGTGTGTGTGTGTGTGTGTGGAGCGATGATGGTTAGTTAAAGTGGATAACATTGAGAATATTAATAAGGTACTTCTGAGTCTGCATCTTACAGATAGAATAAAAACTGCGGAATACTCGATTCTGATTGGTTGGCAGATGTGTGTTGTTTTCTTATAGACGGGTTTCTTGCGGTGGTGTAAGAGGAATAAAACACATGGTGGTGTGCTGTTAGAGGAAAATAATCAACTTCAGGGTGGTAACAGTAACTCCGCTTCATCACACCACACCATCACTCAGTATTTTCTTGTAACTCACGAAACACACGTTAAAACATTTTAACTGACCAATCAGAATGTAGCTGTAAAGAAACTGCGGTGCGGACACAGGAGGCGGGGCTTTCAGAAGAGCTCGACCAATCACTGAGCGTCTCTCGAGATCCGTGACAGTACAAATGTACCGTGACTGACAGAGAGAGACAGAGAGATGGGCGGAGAGTCATAAAATAACAACACTGCAGGGTTAAACATCACACACACACACACACTTATACACACATGCACACACACACACACACACACTGCTGTTGGCAATAATAAGACGTCCTGCTGAGGCCATGATGAATTTCGTCTCTCTGAAGTCAACCAGTGTATTAGAGGACTCCCACTGTGTGTGTGTGTGTGTGTGTGTATCCTAGGCTGTGTGTTATATATCATAAAATGTGCGTTGATAAAGGTCAGAGCTGCTGCACATCCGTACATTTATTACACACAGGAGCCTGCTGGGCGTGTGTATGTGTGTGTGTGTGTGTGTGTGTGTGTGTGTGTGTGTGTATGTGTGTGTGTGTGTGTGTCAGTTGCTCCTCTGAGCTTCTTATTTTGGCCAAATTGCCAAATTTCAAGAGAGTGTCATGTGACCTTGACATAAACCAATCTCATAATTCTGTTCAGCAAAGTGAACATGAAAAATTCGCCTAACCGAGGAGTCGTTTACTGAGCTGAGGAGTCATTTACTGAGCTGAGGAGTCGTTTACTGAGCTGAGGAGTCGTTTACTGAGGTGAGGAGTCGTTTACTGAGGTGAGGAGTCGTTTACTGACCTGAGGAGTCATTTACTGAGGTGAGGAGTCATTTACTGAGGTGAGGAGTCGTTTACTGAGGTGAGGAGTCGTTTACTGAGCTGAGGAGTCGTTTACTGAGCTGAGGAGTCGTTTACTGAGGAGTCGTTTACTGAGCTGAGGAGTCGTTTACTGAGCTGAGGAGTTGTTTACTGAGGTGAGGAGTCGTTTACTGAGCTGAGGAGTCGTTTACTGAGGTGAGGAGTCGTTTACTGAGGTGAGGAGTCGTTTACTGAGCTGAGGAGTCGTTTACTGAGGTGAGGAGTCATTTATTGAGTAGAGGAGTCATTTGCCAAGGAGTGGTTTACTGAAGATTCGTTTACTGACCTGAGGAGTCATTTACTGACCTGAGGAGTCATTTATTGGGCTGAGGAGTCATTTGCCAAGGATTCGTTTACTGATCTGAGGATTCGTTTACTGAGATGATGAGTCATTTACTGAGCTGAGGAATCATTTGCCAAGGAGTGGTTTACTGAGGAGTCATTTACCAGGGAGTTGCATAATGAGGAGTGGGTTACTGAGGAGTCATTCACTGGTGAGTCATTTACCGAGCTGATGAGTGGGTTACTGATGAGTCATTTACTGAGCTGAGGAGTCGTTTGCTGAGGAGTCGTTTACTAGGGAGTCATTTACTGAGGAGTTGTTTAGCCTGAGGTTTCTGATAGTTTCACATATTCAGCATTTAGTCCATTTCAATCGAGCCTGTGTGTGTGTGTGTGTGTGTGTGTGTATGTATATGCACGTCTTCGGTGTGCTTCTTTTGTGCAGGTGAGAACACAGCAATCACACCAGGGTGGGGAATAAAGATGAAGAGAGCACTAGAGAACTCTAGTGTGGTTTGATTGCAGTGGCAATATGATTCTGTTTAGTTTTTTTTAGATGCGAGTCTCTAAACGGAGCCCAAGACTAGAGCTGTGGTGCTGCAGAAATACAAGGTGTCCAGTGTATCTGACCTGAAGAAATAAAAACGAACATAAATGCTGCATACAGCCCACAAAATATTTTATTTATATTTCTTTTACACACACACACACACACACACACACAGGCTCTGCCTTCTGCGTGCCCACTGGAGTTCCTTCTCCTCGTTATATTTCTGAATAATGAAGAGTAAAATGGTTTTATGAGTAGTATTTTTAGCCCCGCCCCTTTTCACACACAATGAATCAAACCAAAGAATCAGTTTCACTCTGGTTCAGACTCGCGGACGGACTCAACGGTGAAAATGCTGCCTGATGTGAATGAGCACTTTAAAGGATCAAAGCAGCTGTCCAGAATGACACACACACACACACACACACACACACACACATACACACACACATACACAGAGTTAGGTATATTTAGGCAATCCTTTGTTCCAATATGTGTATGATTTGTGTAAGTGATGGTACTTATCTTTCTCTAGCAGTGTTTATCTTTTTGACTGTCTTTATGTCTTCATCCCTTTGTGTGTGTGTGTGTGTGTGTGTGTGTGTGTGTGTCTGTCTTTCGTCTCGGTTTTATAAAGAAGTCTTAATAACGTATGGGACGTCCTGTCACCCTGTGCTACGTCCTGTCACTACAATGTGTCAAACTGTCATAAAGTGCTGTCTCCATCTCTCACACACACACACACACACACACACAGATGTTTCAGCAGGATTCCTCTGGGTCAGAGTGAGTGACGTACTGATGGCTGATGGCTGATGCTAAAGTCTCCCTTGGGTGTAAAATGAGTCTTTGAGCTTACACACACTCACACACACCCTCACTCACACACACACTCTCACACACACACACACACACAGAGCAAGCTAGAGGGAAAACAAGGGTCAATTTAATTTTCCAGAGCCCTTTTTAGTTCTTGCTGTTCCTGCACAGTCTGTAGCTTTCTGTGCCATGGGGCGGAGCTTACTCTGCTGAATGTCACTGGTTGGTCAAACACGAGCTCGACAGAATGAGCAAATCGTCATCCAAAATCTTACAATCTCTGTGTAACTAACATATGATGACTTTGATCGAAAGAATTCCAAAACACTTTATTATCTTAAAAAGACTCTCTATTTCCTCAAAAAGATTCAGAAAATCTCTATTTGCTTGAAAGGATTCCAAAATGTTTTATTTCCTCTAAAAGATTCCAAAATGTTTTATTTCCTCTAAAAGATTCCGAGACTCTGTATTTGTTGGAAAGGATTCCGAAACTCTCTATTTCCTCCCTCAAAAGAATTCCAAAATGCTTTATTTGCTCAAAAAGATTCCGAAAGTCTTTATTTGCTCAAAAAAAATTCCGAAACGCTTTATTTGTTCGAGAGGATTCCGAAACGCTTTACTTGTTTGAAAGGCGTAATCAGAGGGGTTCTTTATTAAATCCCTGGATATTGACGGGATGTGAGGTTTTAAATTCACCTCCACAGCACTGAAAATAAATCTGCACACGTCTTAGCAGGAACGATGTTATTCCGAAAGGATTTGTCGCTGTAGTACTAACGCTGGAGCAGCAGGTAGCAATCCAGCGGAGTTTAGCACTAATGCTAATCTAATCCCACTTCCTGACTCCTATACAGCGTCGCTTATCTAGCTCAGGAGCGTTAGATAAGATAACACCTTATTGATCCCTGGTGGAAAATTGATTTGTTACGGCGGCTCGGAATAAAATCCGAAAGAAGATGAAGTAGAAATAGAGATGTACAGTTTAAGACACACACACACACACACACACACACACACACACTGTACAGCACAGCTGTTCTGAAGTCGTAGTGTTCCTCCGTTGCCGATTTGCCGTTTAGAGCTCGTATGGAGATGAGGAATGAGAAGCTGCCTGACGTGATGAAGTCGCCCTGCGCACTCCTGAGTGCACTTCCTGTAGGGTGTTTAGGGATGATGGAGACGGAGCCTGTTGAACGTCGTTTATTCACCACGACGTCATTCGTTTCTCAGAGTGAATCCGTTATTCACGTAGACGACGTTTAAATCCCAGATGTTACTGTACAGTGGTGTGGGATCTCAAGCTGCCTCACTCTTCATCTCTCTCTCTCTCTCTCTCTGACTTTCTCTCTCTCTCTCTCTCTCTCTCTCTCTCTGACTTTCTCTTTCCCTCTCTCTTTCTCTCTGTCTTTCTCTCTCTCACTCTTCATCTCTCTCTCTTTCCCTCTCTCTTTCTCTCTGTCTTTCTCTCTCTCTATTTCTCTCTCTCTCTCTGTCTTTCTCTCTTTCTCTCTGTCTTTCCCTCTCTCTTTCTCTCTCTCTGACTTTCTCTTTCCCTCTCTCTCTGTCTTTCTCTGTCTCTCTCTCTCTTTCTCTCCATCTCTCTCTCTCTGACTTTCTCTTTCCCTTTCTCTCTCTCTGTCTTTCTCTATGTCTCTCTTTCTCTCTGTCTTTCTCTATCTGTCTGTCTTTCTCTATGTCTAGCTCTGTATGTCTCGTTCTATTTCCCTTTCTGTCTGTTTTTCTGTATCTGTTTCTCTTTCTCATTGTCTCTCTCTCTGTTTCACTCTGTCTTTCTGTCTCTCTCTTACTCTCTGTCTCACTCTCTCTTTGTATCATTCTGTCTCTGTCTCACTTTAGCTTGTGATGAGAATGTTAAGTTGTTATTGTGTGTGTGTGTGTGTGTGTGTGTGGTTTCTCCTTGGCGTGCTCTGTGCATTGAAAGTTTGGAGGTCCTTCAAATGAAGGTCTCTCTCTCTTTCTCTCTCTCTGTCTCTGTCTCTCTCTCTGTCCATCTCTCTCTGTCTCTCTCTCTGTCCCTCTCTCTCTCTCTCTTTCTCTCTCTCTCTGTCCATCTCTCTATGTCTCCATCTCTCTCTCTCTGTCTCTCTCTCTTTCTTTCTCTCTCTTTGTCGCTCCCTCTCTGTCTCTCTCTCTCTCTCTCTGTCTCTCTCTCTTTCTTTCTCTCTCTTTGTCGCTCTCTCTCTGTCTCTCTCTCTCTCTCTGTCCATCTCTCTATGTCTCCATCTCTCTCTATCTCTCTTTGTCTCTCTCTCTTTCTTTCTCTCTCTTTGTCGCTCCCTCTCTGTCTCTATCTCTCTCTGTCTCTCTCTTTCTTTCTCTCTCTTTGTCGCTCTCTCTCTGTCTCTATCTCTCTCTGTCTCTCTCTCTTTCTTTTTAGAGAGTTATTAATCCTTGCACCTGCCTTGCGGAGGAGATAAATTAATCACTTCGTCCACACACACACACACACACACACACACACACACACACACACACACACACACAAAGACACGCACATAAGACGTGTTAAAACCCTCTCTGTTAGTCCTTGAGATAGAGGGGTATCACCTCCCTCAAGGCATTATGGGAAATCCCATGAGGAAGACAGAGAGATCAGAGAGGACAGATTATAATGCTCTGTTTGGCATGTATTATACCACACACACACACACACACACACACACACACAAACCCTCTCTTGTTCTGACTTCTCTTCTCTAACTGCATGAAATAATTTTATGGTCTTTAACCTGAACAAAACGTAACCGTGTATCACTTTCTTTTCTGCAGTTCAGTATCACTCCGCCCCCAAATAGGCTCCTCCCACCAACATTAGGACATGTCACTAATTGAATTCTGATTGGTCAGAAGGTCAGCCGTGTGTGTGTGTGTGTGTGTGTGTGTTAGTTATACACTAGTGTTTTACAGCCTTTATCCAGCTGCAGATGTTTGTTATTCGCCACCTATCACTCTTTGTGTGTGCACGTGTGTGTACATATAAATAATTCATTGCTTGTGTTTGTGAACGCAGACGACTGTTGTGGTGTGTGTGTGTGTGTGTGTGTGTGTGTGTGTGTGAGTGTTTTACAGATAGCTGCCTGCCTTAAATAATGTTTGTCATATCAGATAAGCACAACAAAGTCATCACCATAAAACAAGTAAATTACACACACACAAATATGCACACACACACAAGCCTGGGTGTGTGTGTGTGTGTGTGTGCGCCTGCATATGTGTGTGTGTGTGTGTGTGTGTGTTAAAGGCCCGGTTGTTTGCTCGGGACATCGTGCGTGTCCTTGCATTGATGTCTTCAGAGAGAAATCGCTCTAATAGAGCAGTGAATGTGTGTGTGTGTGTGTGTGTGTGTGGAAAGCTCAGAACTGACTTAAGCTGACCTTTCAGTACGACGATAAAACAGCCGATCGATAGTGTTAACCTGAAGCCCTGGCCACACACACACACACACACACACACACACACACACACACACAAAGTGTACTGTATGAAGCTGTGTGTGTCTTTGTAAGCCACGTCTATTGGTTGTGTGTCTCTGTAGCAAGCGCTAATTGTGTATGCTGGTAATGGTTCAATATGCACATTTTACAT